>NC_030427.2:1545000-1615000 GCF_001660625.3 Ictalurus punctatus | reverse complement strand
TCATTTCACACCAGACTACTGTGTGAACGCGGGTCAATACAAAGCAGGATTTACTAAAAACTTGATTCTCAGGAACGGATCAGTGCCAACTGTTCGTGATCCAGATTCATATCCAGAAGACGTAAATATCACACTTTATATTTGGTGAGTGTTTGTAAATCGCCTTTCCGAATGAGCTTGTTAGCAGATTCCACGGGTAATGTACTACCCGAAACAGGAGCTGTTCTCTTCCGGAAAGGGGGCGGGGCACAGCAGCTCATTTGCATTTAAAGAGACACACACAGGAAAACAGCGTGTTTTTTATTCTTTTGCACTGTGAAGCACTTTGAGCTGCATTTTATGTATGAACAGTGCTATATAAATAAAGTTATTATGATTATAATGTGTGTGTGTGTACCTCAGTATCTCCAGTGTACAGAGTTTGTGTGTGTGCACGCGTGTGCGCGTACCTCAGCATCTACAGTGTACAGTGTGTGTGTGTGTGTGTGTGTGTGTGTGTGTGTGTGTGTGTGTGTGTGTGTACCTCAGTATCTACAGTGTGTGTGTGTCCCTCAGTATCTCCAGTGTACTGAGTGTGTGTGTGTGTGCGCGTACCTCAGTATCTCCAGTGTACTGAGTGTGTGTGTGTGTGCACGTACCTCAGTATCTCCAGTGTACAGTGTGTGTGCGCGTACCTCAGTATCTCCAGTGTACTGAGTGTGTGTGTGTGTGTGTGTGTGCGCACCTCAGTATCTCCAGTGTACAGTGTGTGTGTGTGTGTGTGTGTGTGTGTGTGTGTGTGTGTGTGTGTGTGAGTGTGAGTGTGTGAGTGTGTGTACCTCAGTATCTCCAGTGTACAGTGTGGATTCTCCAGTCCAGCAGAGAGCAGCTTCACTCCTGAATCCTGCAGGTTATTGTCACTCAGGTCCAGTTCTCTCAGTCTGGAGGAGTTTGATCTGAGAACTGAGGACAGAACTCTACAGCTTTCCTCTGTCAGTTTACACCCCCACAGCCTGGAAGAGAAATGATGAAATATCAGAACACTGATCTCAAACACACACACAGCCATAACACACTTACTCTTTACCATGTAACAGAAATGTGAGTGTGTTTCTCTCACACACACAAATCAGAGGACAGGACACCACATCAGCATCATTATTATTATTATTATTATTATTATTATTATTATTATTATTATTATTATTGAAATGAAAACAGAAGGGTTTTTGTTTGAATAATGGAAACCATTTTTAAGGGAAGTACATGTGTGTATGAGAGTCTGTGAGTGTGTGTGTGAGAGAGAGAGTGTGTGTGAATGAGAGTGTGTTTGTGAGTGTGTATTTGTGTGTGTGTGTGTGTGTGTGGAGTAAGTTGACGAGTTAATTTGCTAACTGGAAATCCGTCTCACACAGTGCATGCATTATTTGTTTGTTTGTTTGTTTATGGTAAACATTCACAGATTTTTTGTTATTGATTAAAGTTATAAACAGGACGTATCCCTTGATCTGCACAGAGGGATTATGATGATGTTTTTGCTAACTGGAAATCCGTCCTCGGGGACAATCCTCTTTCATCCTGTAAACTAATCCCACACCAGATCCAATCTAAAGAGAAAGTCTGATCGGTCCAAACCAAACAAGGTCGGTGTGAAAGTGAAAAAGCACAGAAGAGTTTTAATCAAGTTCTATTGTAAGTGTGTAGTGAGCTAGAAGACGTCTATGTGTTACTGAACATCAGGTGTTTTTCTGCATCTCTGTCCAGTGAGGGAAAAAAGTATTTGATCCCCTGCTGATTTTGTACGTTTGCCCACTGACAAAGAAATGATCCGTCTATAACTTTAATGGTAGATTTATTTGAACAGTGAGAGACAGAATAACAACAAGAAAATCCGGAAAAACGCATGTCAAAAATGTTATAAATTAATTTGCATTTTAATGAGGGAAATAAGTATTTGACCCCGCTGCAAAACATGACTTAGTACTTGGTTTAAAAACCCTTGTTGGCAATCACAGAGGTCAGACGTTTCTTGTAGTTGGCCACCAGGTTTGCACACATCTCAGGAGGGATTTTGTCCCACTCCTCTTTACAGATCTTCTCCAGGTCATTAAGGTTTCGAGGCTGACGTTTGGCAACTCGAACCTTCAGCTCTCTCCACAGATTTTCTATGGGATTTAGGTCTGGAGACTGGCTAGGTCACTCCAGGACCTTAATGTGCTTCTTCTTGAGCCACTCCTTTGTTGCCCTGGCCGTGTGTTTTGGGTCATTGTCATGCTGGAATACCCATCCACGACCCATTTTCAATGCCCTGGCTGAGGGAAGGAGGTTCTCACCCAAGATTTGACGGTACATGGCCCCGTCCATCGTCCCTTTGATGCGGTGAAGTTGTCCTGTCCCCTTAGCAGAGAAACACCCCCAAAGCATAATGTTTCCACCTCCATGTTTGACGGTGGGGATGGTGTTCCAGGGGTCATAGGCAGCTTTCCTCCTCCTCCAAACACGGCAAGTTGAGTTGATGCCAAAGAGCTCCATTTTGGTCTAATCTGACCTCAACACTTTCACCCAGTTGTCCTCTGAATCATTCAGATGTTCACTGGCGAACTTCAGACGGACATGTATATGTGCTTTCTTGAGCAGTGGACCTTGCGCGCGCTGCAGGATTTCAGTCCTTCACGGCGTAGTGTGTTACCAATTGTTTTCTTGGTGACTATGGTCCCAGCTGCCTTGAGATCATTGACAAGTTCCTCCCGTGTAGTTCTGGGCTGATTCCTCACTGTTCTCATGATCAATGCAACTCCACGAGGTGAGATCTTGCATGGAGCCCCAGGCCGAGGGAGACTGACAGTTCTTTTGTGCTTCTTCTATTTGCGAATAATCGCACCAACTGTTGTCCCCTTCTCACCAAGCTGCTTGGCAATGGTCTTGTAGCCCATTCCAGACTTGTGTAGGTCTACATTCTTGTCCCTGACATACTTGGAGAGCTCTTTGGTCTTGGCCATGATGTGGAGTTTGGAATCTGATTGATTGATTGCTTCTGTGGACAGGTGTCTTTTATACCGGTAACAAACTGATATTAGGAGCACTCCCTTTAAGAGTGTGCTCCTAATCTCAGCTCGTTACCTGTATAAAAGACACCTGGGAGCCAGAAATCTTTCTGATTGAGAGGGGGTCAAATACTTTTTTCCCTCATTAAAATGCAAATTAATTTATAAAATTTTTGACATGCGTTTTTCTGGATTTTCTTGTTGTTATTCTGTCTCTCACTGTTCAAATGCAACTACCATTAAAATTATAGACTGATCATTTCTTTGTCAGTGAGCAAACGTACAAAATCAGCAGGGGACCAAATACTTTTTTCCCTCACTGTATGTCCTGTGTAAACGGAGTTAGAAGAACCGTGTGTTTTGTCTAAAGCAGCTTTACTCTGGCAATAAATGAGCAATTAGACATTCACCAGAACTGTGTTTCCAATCAAAGCCCTTTAAGCTTCAATACCAGTGTCACAATAACAGATCAGACTTCCAGGATGAAGTGTACCAGGCTGGGACTAAAGCCAGAAGGTCATTAAGGTACAAGGGGGAAATTTGGGACAGGGTAAAAATTATGGAAGTATAATAGTGCCAAATGTCCTGGCATGTTGAATTACATAACCTGAATAAAAACGTATCGCAATAACAAGACTTGAATTTTTCTGCCCAGCAATTTGACACAAATCGGATAAAAAACACCGCAATATCAGTGCTTCAATTAGTTTCCTCTGCAATTCATCCTCACAAATTCAGGCTGCAAAAAATCCGGGTCTTGCAATAAGTTTTTATTCAGGTTATGTAATTCAACATGCCAGGACATTTGGCACTATTATACTTCCATTAAAAATTCTGTCCTGATGAAACCTTTCAGAAAATTCAACGCAAGGCGCATACGCTGCAAAAAATGACCTTGTCCCAATAAAACCTTTAAGAAAATCCAACTGACAACGCATGCACCACAAATGTAATGTATCATATAGATATGAATAATTCATGAAGGCGATGGAGATTGGTTTGTTTTTAGAAAGAAGAGGTTAATGCCCCACCTAGGGATAATTTTACTGCTTCAGAAAAGTATATAAAGACATGTGTGTGTGTGTATAATTCAGACTTTCTGCAGACTGTCTCACTTTGTTGTTTCAATAAAGTTTGATGACCTTTGGCATCTACAAACCCTCTGTCTCTGAAGTCTTTAACTTAGGTTGGAAAGATTGTTTTCCACGACACTCTCACGTGTGTCCCTCAGTGCAGATTGGGCGGTGTGATACGCTGATACACATCATAGGACCAGAAAATAGAATAATCAATCATGTCTATTGATAGATATTTTCCTATATCCTCTATATCACCAATGTCACATGCTGTATTCATATTGTTCCCATGGTGACAGTGTTCTGTTTTTCTTCTTCTCGTTTGTGAAGTTCTGTTCAATGTCACTTTCAAATGAAAGGAGAAAAGAAAAAGTGCCTTTCACTGGTGTTTAGATCACAAAATGATCAGAAAGCAGCGATGAATACATGCAGTTATTCTGTAGAGATCATTTCTTCATCAGTTTTAGAGAAAAGGTAATAAATGGTGATGGAAGGTTTTGTCCACATGGCCCCGCCCTCAGTGCAGACGTAACGTGTTGGTGTAAAAAGTGAAACTCTTCTGGAACAGTACCAGAGGTTTGTTTAAAGATGATTAGAGTAATTATTAACCAGCATTAATCCAAACAGTGCAGTTCAGTGTTACATTAAATAAAAACCATGCAGTAACACATTTATAAATAAAAATACTCACACAGCTCTTCTGGAGACTTTGACCACTGGCAGCAGCTTCAGAAGACATTCCTCTGATGGGTCATATTCCCTCAAATCAAACACATCCAGCTCCTGATCTGAGTTCAGTAACACAAACACCAGAGCTGACCACTGAGCAGGAGAGAGTCTGGTTCCACTGAGACGACTGTGACCTCCTCTGTTCAGGTAAGTCTGTACTTCCTGCACTAGAGAATGATCATTCAGTTCATTCAGACAGTGGAACAGATTGATGGATTTCTCTGGAGATGGATTCTCCCTGATCTTCTCCTTGATGTACTCGACTGTTTCCTGTTTGCTGTGAGAGCTGCTTCCTGTCTGGGGCATTAAGCCTCGTAAGAGAGTCTGATTGGACTCCAGTGAGAGACCCAGAAGGAAGCGGAGGAACAGGTCCAGGTGTCCATTCTCACTCTGTAAGGCCTTGTCCACTGCACTCCTGAGGAGATCAGACATGTCTGACTTTCTGAAGAAATTAAAACGTCTAGTGCTTTGTTCCAACACATTTGTCTTTCTAAAAATAAAGCAGAAAAATACATATAAAGCAGCCAGAAACTCCTGAACACTCAGATGTACAAAGCTGAACACCTTCCCCAGGTGAAGCCCAAACTCCTCTCTGAAGATTTGGGTGCACACTCCTGAGTACACTGACACTTCTCTCACATCAATGCCACACTCTCTCAGGTCTTCCTCATAGAAGATCAGGTTTCCTTTCTCCAGCTGTTGGAAAGCCAGTTTTCCCAGTGCCAGGATACTCTCTCTGGTCTGCTGAGGATCAGGGTCACATTTCTGATGGTACTTTTGGTCCTTGTGTTTGATCTGAAAGATCAGGAAGTGTGTGAACATTTGAGTCAGAGTCTTGGGGATCTCTCCACTCTCTGCTTCACCCAACATTCTCTCTAGAACAGTGGCTGAGATCCAGCAGAAGACTGGGATGTGGCACATGATGTAGAGGCTTCTTGAAGACTTCATGTGTGAGATGATTTTATCGGCCAGGCTCTGATCACTGATCCTCTTCCTGAAGTACTCCTCTTTCTGAGGATCACTGAACCCTCGTACCTCTGTGACCTCGTCTACACACTCAGGAGGGATCTGATTGGCTGCTCCTGGTCGAGAGGTTATCCAGAGGAGAGCAGAGGGAAGCAGATTCCCCTTGATGAGGTTCGTCAGCAGCACATCCACTGAGACTGACTCTGTCACATCACACAATCTCTCATTCTTCTGGAAATTTAGAGGAAGTCGACACTCATCCAGACCATCAAAGATCAACACCACTTTGTAGGAGTCTATTACTTCTAGTTTTCTCATTTCAGGGAAAAAGTGATGAAGAAGATCCATCAGACTGAGATGTCTCTGCTTCATCAGATTCAGCTCTCTAAAGGGAAGTGGAAACATGAAGGTGACGTCCTGATTTGATTTTCCTTCAGTCCAGTCCAGAATGAACTTCTGCACAGAGACTGTTTTTCCAATTCCAGCAACTCCTTTAGTCAGCACTCTTCTGATGGACTTGTCTTTAAAGAGATCATTACATTTGATGGGTGTCTCCTGTGCTGCTGGTCTCCTGGACGCTGTCTCAATCTGTCTCACCTCATGTTCATTATTGACGTCTCCACTCCAACCCTCTGTGATGTAGAGATCTGTGTAGATCTCATTCAGAAGTGCTGAGCTTCCATGCTGTGAGATTCCTTCATTAATTCTTTTAAACTTCTCTCTCAGGCTGGATTTCAGCTTTGTCTGATACACAGGGGCCACAGACTCTAATAAACACATAAGATGTTTTAATGTAAAATCACTGAACACAGGATTAAATGTCAAATTCAAATGCTGCTGTTCATTCCTGATTCATGTAGTAAATATTCCTGAAGGAACAGGACCATTGTACAGAGTCACCACAAGCTGGACCACGAACAGAACAGAAAAGCAGCAGATGTACATGCTACTAAACTCAAACTTAAAACTAAAAGTGTTCCTATCTAAAACTATTTCCTCTCTCTAAAGTGAACCTGATGGAATAAAGCCATGACTCAGAGCTCTTACTGTTGTGCAGTGTGTTAGCGAGATCTGTGTGGTTCATGTTCTTCAGGACGTGCAGTGTGATCTTCAGCGCTCCGTCTCTGACACTGTGCAGATCCTCCTCATCCTGCACCTCCCTCTCAGTGCATGCTGGGTAATCTGGACTCAGGAGCTTCCTGAACCTCTTCAGCTCATTCTTTATCAGAGAGATGACTTTGTGTTCCAGCTCCTGGTTAGAAACACACAGGAACACATCTAAATATTATAATGTTACACACTGAGAGATGCTTTTATTTTATGAAAAGAATAAAAGTCTCTATCTATTCCCACAGTTACAGCTGAAATTCTGCCTGATTACCCATAATGCTGCTGCACATCAATAAACCTGTAAATTGTCATGATCTTAAATAAAAAATCTGCAACCTGCTCACACACAAGTTACACACATTAAAAAGACACAAACCTTGAATATGGAGTCCAGCTGATTTCTGTTGAGGTTTGATTTCTTCTGTTGTGGTCTGTGAAGAAATAAAACACATGATGTGATATAGACTATATGTATTCATAGCTGCACAACACACACTAATACATACAGAGACAGATATTTAACACCATCCTCTTAACACAATACACTGATTTCAGGATTTCTCACTGACACTAACATGTTTATGAATAAAATAGTGATCTAGTCATTAATGTCCCAGGTGTAAATGTTGTTGTGTAGCACCACAGACCCTCCAGCTCAGGGACTGCAGACTGAACTGAACTCTTAAAGTAGTTTTCCTCACTGCCAGTCCGAGAGCTGCAGCACTGCACAGTTTAGTGTTTTACTGCTTCAACACCTGATAAAGATCATGAAGGGCTTCAGAATGAGACCAGTGAGTTTGATCAGGTGGAACACTGCTGTGAAACACCTCACTGTACTGACCTCACATCAGGAGAACTGGCTCCGTCTCTGAAGGTAAATGGACGACCCATTGACGCGTCACTCTTCATGGACACACAGCTGGGTTCTGGTGAGTCTGATCTCTTTCCCTCCATCATTCTAGAATTAAACAGAAATATCAGCAATAATTAATACTTTGCTGTCTCAGCACTGTTACAAAATGTGTTCACCATTAAACACCAATAATTCCATCTTTTTAATTCAGCTCCAGTCTGCACACTTATTCAAACAGGAGACACGCCCCATACCTCAGGAATTACACTGATGTCAGGAGTCCCAATCACAGATAACTGACTCAGCTGGGTCTTAAAGCCTGTAGAGTTCACTGACTCAAAGCTACGCTGCTCTTCTCCTCCACATTACACAGTCCTTTTTACTCTTCTCTCAGTGAATGATTTCTCTAAACTGTTCTTAGATCAGATCAGTGATATATTCACTGCTATTAAACACCTTAAACCAAAGTCTAGTTCCTCTGTTAACTAGTGAGTGTTTAGAGATACAGATCTGTTCCATGAGACGGTGTGTGTTTATTGCTGGTGAATGGAAAAGTAAATCACCTCTCGTCTCTCTTTAAGTCCTGTTTTCCAGACACACTCATGTTGGAGGTCATGTCTCCTTCTCCAGATTACAGCAGGACATACGTTTACTTCACTCCAACAGCGGTGTGTTAAATCAAACCCTGTATCAGCACAGAGTTCACTTACAGGAAATAGTCTCTGTATCAAGTCATAAAACAACCTGTGTACATTCAAACTTCAGTACAAACCCATGAAACTCTTCTGCATCTAGTGCACATTCAGTGTGTTTATATATTATAGCTTTAGATGTAGATACTCACTGTGTTTTTACTCCTGAAATGCTGTATTTTCCCCTCCACACAAAATGGAGACTGACTTTCACTTTCACTGTCTACCTGTTTATTCTGCCGAGGGGGAGGGGCAGTGAGGTAGGGTAATAAACACACACACACACACACAGATATGGTTTGTTATCAGACAGCTTTCTGATTCATCGAGCAAAGGCCTGTAAATACTGAAAGTATAAGCCTGAAAACGCTGCAAATACAGAGAACAGAATTAAAAGTCTGGTAAAATCTACATCACACACATTATCATTTCATTACCTTCATTTATTATCTCGTGACTTCATTCAGCTGTGCACAAACAACTGTCAGAGCTCTACACAAATATATAAACTAAAATAAAATAACAGGAAGTAGAAACACTCAGCAGATCATTAGATAAAGAAGCAGAACTCATACGCTGAGTAAGTTTACTTAAATATCTGCAGAAATGTATTTTTCTGGTTTTCCCTTAATGAGAGCGAGTATCCTGATATTAGTGAGGATTGGTGTGTAAGTAGTTTTTGTGTGAATAATGAATGTTACTCAGAATAAAGGTGATGATGGAGAGTAAGTTAAACACATTGGTCAGACGAGTAACTAACCCAGTGTTTCCCAATCGAGGTTCTGTCTGATGAGAGCAGGGGTGCGTGTAAAAATCCTTCAAACATTTTCTAAAATGATCAAATGTGTAGAAAACATTTAATATAGATGAGAAACATCTGATGTCTGAAATAATAACACAGACACATAAATAATAAGACAGACACACACACACAACAATAATAATATTAAACTAGACCAGTACATTTACATTTGTTTTCATTTATTTCACAAACAAATATTCTACTCATATATGTACACATTCAAACATCATGCTTTTCTAACAGTGTGTTTACACAAACGAAATAACGCCACACAGTGACACATCCCCATATTAACCATTGATACGCTTTTCAGACGTATTTCACCCCCCCCCCCCCCCCAAAAAAAAAAAACAAAAACAAAAAACAAAAAACAAAACAAGAAACAAACAGACTCATTAACATGAACACCTTTGTTGGGGGGCCACTCCCCCACACACACCTCTCCACCACTGCCCAGACACACAGGAGCTAGACTGACCCACTGATACAATCGATAGGGTTACCCCCCCACCCCGGTCATAAATTAGCTCACTTACACAAATGTCGGCCTGAGAAGTACAAAGGGCTATAAATCAGCACACACTACTTTGATTGACAGTTTGACAGAAAGTGTGTGTTACTCTTGTTGGAACAAAGTTACTGGTGTGACTCTAATTCTCTTTATTTTTAATGGTCTAGTAAAAGGGCAGTCTGTGCTCCGGCTCCCTATAGTGGCCTGTGTGAATCACTGCCTCTTGTCACATTTTTATAAAATATTATTATCTATTAATTTATTAATATCTGTGTGTGTGTGTGTGTGTGTGTGTGTGTGTGTGTGTGTAGGACTACACAGTATCTTTGTGTGTTAACAGGAGCTCAGCTATTCTCTCTGAATAAAGAGGAACTTCGCGCTGGCATTCCTGAAGAAGGAGCGAGGGTGTACAGCCAAGTTGCCGTACAGAAGGCACTGCTGGAGGTAAGCACACACAGACACACACACACACACACACACACTAATGATGTGTATAAATGATGTGTTTTTTTCTCAGGATGTCAGAAAGGCAACAGAGCTGGAGGCAGTGATGGAGAAACAGAAGATGAAGGTGGATTTCACAAAGCAGAGTGGAACTCATACGCCTCGTACTCTAGCATACTACACACCCCCCACCTACACCCCATACTAGACCCCCCCCACCTACACCCCATACTACACCCCCCCCCACCAACACCCCATACTACACCCCCCCACCTACACCCCATACTACACCCCCCCCACCTACACCCCATACTACCCCCCCCACCTACATCCCATACTACACCCCCCCCCCACCTACACCCCATACTACCCCCCCACCTACACCCCACACTACACCCCCCCCCACGTACACCCCATACTAGACCCCCCCCCCCCCCCCACCACCTACATCCCATACTACCCCAACACACATGTAGTTTATATATACACATTGATGTACATGGTATGGTGTAATAAAAAAAAACCCATAACATTTATTTAATGCCTTTATACACACACACACACACACACACACACACACACACACACACAAGTCTGTCTGATATATTACAGACTATTCCTCACACACTTACACAAATCAACTGCCATTTTATGGTAAAGCTGTCTAAATGTAAATGTTCAATCTTTGACTGTTCATTCATAAATTATAATAACTTGTGTGGCATTCTCTGTTATTTTAAATATCTGTGTGTGTGTGTGTGTGTGTGTGTGTGTGTGTGTGTGTTTCAACATCATTTTACAAAAACACTATTCAACGTTTCATCAGAGAGTCTGCATCTTTTGATCAAAGTTGCATGGCACGAGACCATTCAGTGCTTTATAGGTTAATAACAGTATTTTATAATCAGTGTGAGATTTCACTGGGAGCCAATGCAGTGTGGATAAGATCGGGGTGATGTGTCGTATCTTCTGGTTCTAGTTAGGACTCTAGCAGCTGCATTCTGGACTAACTGGAGTTTGTTTATGCTCCTACTGGAACATCCAGACAGTAAGGCATTACAGTAATCTAATCTAGAGGTGATGCAAGCATGAACTAGTATTTCTGCATCATGTAGTGACATTAGACAACTCCAATACCGAAAAAGTTGGGACAGTATGGAAAATGCTAATAAAACAATGAGGGTCATTTGTAAATGTACATTGACTTGTATTTAAACAAAAAACATAAAGACGAGGTATTTGATGTTTTACCTAATCAACTGCAAAGTTTCTGGAAGATGAACATTCATTTTGAAATTGATGCTGCAACACGTTCCAAAAAAGTTGGGACAGGGGTCATTTAGGATTTATAACGATGTGACGAGTTGAAAGAAGATGGTGATGTGAAACAGGTGAGGTCTAATTATTGTCTAATCATATGTATAAGGAGCCTTCAAAAAAGGCCGAGTCCTTCAAGAGTAAGGATGGGTCGAGGCTCGCCAATCTGCCAACAGATTTGTCAGCAAATAATCCAACACTTTGAGAAGAACATTCCCCAAAGACAAATCGGTAGGATTTTGGTCATTTCACCTTCTACACTGCACAATATAATTAAAAGATTCAAGGAATCCGGTCAAATCTCGGTGCGTAAAGGGCGAGGCATAAAACCACTTCTGAACCACTTCTAGCAGTTATTAAACCCTTGATTAAAAAACCTGATCTTGACCCGTCTCAATTGTCCAGCTATAGACCAATATCAAATCTCCCCTTCATCTCTAAGATTTTAGAAAAGGTTGTAGCAAAGCAGTTATGCTCGTACTTGGATAGGAATAACATTCATGAAATGTATCAGTCAGGATTTAGACCTCATCATAGCACAGAGACAGCGTTAGTTAAAGTAGTAAATGACCTTCTACTGACCTACGATCAGGGTTGTGTCTCGCTGCTTGTGTTACTCGACCTTAGTGCAGCTTTTGATACTATAGATCACACTATTCTACTTGATAGATTAGAAATTGTTGTTGGTATTAAGGGAACAGTCCTCTCCTGGCTCAGGTCTTATCTGACCAATCGTTATCAGTCCGTAGATGTAAATGGTGATTTCTCCATGCGTACTGAGGTTACTTTTGGAGTTCCACAGGGTTCCGTTTTAGGCCCAGTGCTCTTTACTTTATATATGCTACCCCTAGGTCAAATTATTCGTAAACATGGAATTAGCTTCCACTGTTATGCTGATGACACAGTTGTATGTTTCAGCGAAGCCAGAGGACAGACAGAAGCTTAGTAAAGTTGAGGATTGTGTAAAGGACATTAGACATTGGATGTTAACTAACTTCCTTCTACTTAATTCTGATAAAACAGAAATACTTTTATTAGGCCCACGTGTAGCTAGAAGTATTCTTTCTGATCACATGGTTACTCTGGATGGTCTTTCTGTTTCATCATGTACAGCAGTTAAAGACCTTGGAGTGATTATTGACTCCAGCCTATCATTTGATGCTCATGTAGATAATATTACTAGGATAGCCTTCTTTCATCTCAGAAATATTTCTAAAATAAGAAACATATTGTCACTACATGATGCGGAAATACTAGTTTATGCTTTCGTCACCTCTAGATTAGATTACTGTAACGCCTTACTGTCTGGATGTTCCAGTAGGAATATAAATAAGCTCCAGTTAGTCCAGAATGCAGCTGCTAGAGTCCTAACTAGAACTAGAAGATACGACCATATCACACCGATATTATCAATACTGCATTGGCTCCCAGTGAAATCTCGCATTAACTATAAAATACTTTTATTAACCTATAAAGCACTAAATGGTCTCGCGCCACAGTATCTAAGCGACCTTTTGGTTTTATATGATCCGCCACGCCTACTTAGATCAAAAGATGCAGGCTATTTGACGGTACCTGGAATAGTGAAGGCTACAGCAGGGGGAAGAGCTTTCTCTTATAGAGCCCCACAGTTATGGAACAGTCTTCCTATTAGTGTTCGGGACTCAGACACAGTCTCAGTGTTTAAGTCTAAGCTTAAAACGTATTTGTTTACTCAAGCCTACCCTGACTAGATTCTGTTCTACTACTTCGCAGTCATAATTATATTTTTTCTCCCTCTCTCCTTTCGCCGAGCCCCACACGAATTTATGGAGATACTAGAGATCCAGATCCTTTCTGCCTCTGGATGGAGCTCAAATCTTCTTTAATTCCAGACTGCTGGGACTACGGCTGCTCCTAACGCCATACAGACTTCATATAAATCCATAATGAACTTTTTCACACTAACTGTTGTTACCCAGATGAGGATGGGTTCCCTTCTGAGTCGGGTTCCTCTCAAGGTTTCTTCCTCTTAAAACATCTTAGGGAGTTTTTCCTTGCCACCGTCGCCACTCAGTGGCTTGCTCAGTTGGGATAAATTCACACCTTTAATATCTGTATACCGTGTTGATATTCTGTAAAGCTGCTTTGAGACAATGTCTATTGTAAAAAGCGCTATACAAATAAAATTGAATTGAATTGAATGCGCGTGATCTCCGCTCCCTCAGATGTCACTGTCTTAAAAACCGTCATGAGTCTGTAATGAAGATCCTGACATGGGCTCGGGAATACTTTGGTAAACCTTAGTTAGTCGACAGCATTCACCGCTGCATCCACAGATGTCCATGGTATGGGGACGTGTCAGTTGGTATGGGGGCGTGTCAGTTTGTATGGGGGTGTGTCAGTGCCCATGGTATAGGGGCGTGTCACTGTCCATGGTATGGGGTGTGTCAGTGTCCATGGTATAGGGGCGTGTCAGTGTCCATGGAATGGGGGCATGTCAGTGTCCATGGAATGGGGGCGTGTCAGTGTCCATGGTATGGGGGCGTCTCAGTGTCCATGGTATAGGGGCGTGTCAGTGTCCATGGTATAGGGGCGTGTCAGTGTCCATGGTATGGGGGCATGTCAGTGTCCATGGTATGGGGGCGCGTCAGTGTCCATGGTATGGGGGCGCGTCATTGTCCATGGTATGGGGGCGTGTCAGTGTCCATGGTATGGGGGCGTGTCAGTGTCCATGGTATGGGGGCTTGTCAGTGTCCATGGTATGTGGGCGTGTCAGTGTCCATGGTATGGGGGCATGTCAGTGTCCATGGAATGGGGGCGTGTCAGTGTCCATGGTATGGGTAGCACATATCTGTGAGGGAATCATTAATGCAGAAAGATATGTACACATTTTGGAGCTACACATGCTGCCATCCAGAGCAGGACAACGCCAAACCACAAACGCATGGTTGTGTAAGAAGAGAGTGCTGGCGCTAGCATGACCTGCCTGCAGTCCTGACCTACCTCTGATTTGTGGCACATTATAAAGCTCAAAATAAGGCACTGAAGGCCTCGTACAGTAGCACAGCTAAAGAAATGAATAATGGATGAATGGGGGGAAATTCTCCTTGCTAACCTTAACCAACTGGTGTCTTCACTCAGCACCCAAACACTTAATAAGTGTTATTAAAAGAAAAGGTGATGTTACACAGCAGTAAACAGTCAACTGTCCCAACTTTTTTGGAGTATGATGCAGTCATTATATAGTCAATATTTCTGAGATGAAAGAAGGTTATCCTAGTAATATTATCTACATGAGCATCAAATGATAGACTGGAGTCAATAATCATTCCAAGGTCTGTAACATAACAAAATGTGGAAAAAGTGAAGCGCTGTGAATACTTTCTGGATGCACTGTACATCACTACAATTACAATCACCACAGATGGAAACTGGATGTGTGTTTGTGAGAGTGTGTGTGTGAGAGAGAGTGTACCTCAGTATCTCCAGTGTACAGTGTGGATTCTCCAGTCCAGCAGAGAGCAGCTTCACTCCTGAATCCTGCAGGTTATTGTGAGTCAGGTTCAGTTCTCTCAGTCTGGAGGAGTTTGATCTGAGAACTGAGGACAGAACTCTACTGCTTTCCTCTGTCAGTTTACACCTCCACAGCCTGGAAGAGAAATGATGATATATCAGAACACTGATCACACACACACACAGCCATAATACACTTACTCTTTACCATGTACCAGAAATGTGAGTGTGTTTCTCTCACACACAGAAATCAGAGGACAGGACACCACATCAGCATTATTATTATTATTATTATTATTATTATTATTATTATTATTAATAATAATAATAATAATAACAACATCATCAGTTACAATGATCCTTAAAGGACTGAAAACATTTTTGTTTGAACAAATGCTTCATTATAATTGAAACATGAAGCCATTTGAAAAGACCCATGACACTTTGTAAACTTGCAACCATGTGCGATCAAAACGTAAATGAGCCTTGGAGTCACTCTTAAGCCTTGTCTCATTCTCCATCGTGATTATGGCTGGTAAAGAAGGTTGGCACATTGAAACGATCAAAACATAAACCATCAGAACATAAATGAACCAAGGAAATGCACTTAAGTCTTGTCTCATGCTCCCTTCCTCTGATGGCCAAGAGAACATGGCACTGGACTTGGAATGCACTGGGGTCTCCCCTACGCAACTTGAAGCCTGCTCAAGGCATGTCAGCGGTCTGTGTCAACTAACTCGTGTGCACTATCTTCCCGACTGCAGAGAGAAAAGGGCACTGGACTTGAACTACACTGGGGTTTCACCTGTGCAACTTGAAGCCTGTTATGAAACTGTGTCGTAATGCAGAGAGAACTCTATTCAGATAAGCAGGAAAGCACCTTGGCATTCATCAAACACGCTTGTGTTTTATCCTAGGAAAATGCTTTGACGTAAAGTAAGTTGTCCGAATGTGTTCATGTAAACTAGTAAAGGCTCTAATTACTTGACTGAAGTGAATGTACTGAAGAGGGCGTCCACGTGCGGAAACCTGAGAATATAAACGAGACTGCAAAGTTGTTGTTGGAGAAGGGTCTAACACGGACAAACACGTCCGTCGGCTCCAGTAGAATAGCCTAGTGTTTCCTTAAATCACTTTGAGGCGTCGGACTCTAAATCCAGCGGGGTTTTCTTGCGCAGGTATGACCCCTGCTTGCAGCTTTGTCAGCTGTAGGTGTCAAGTCACTGGTGCTCACTCTCATGCTGTTTATTTAAAGCAGAGTATGTATGCACCCTAACCCTAAAGTTTCCCATGTAACAGAAATATGAGTGCGTTTGTCTCACACAGAAATCAGAGGACATGACACCACATCAGCATTATTATTATTATTATTATTATTATTATTATTAATAATAATAATAATAATAATAATAATAACATCATCAGTTACAATGATCCTTAAAGGACTGAAAACATTTTTGTTTGAACAAATGCTTCATTATAATTGAAACATGAAGCCATTTTTTAATAAAAGTATTAAAAAGTCTCCTATTTAAAAATAAACAAAATAAATAAAATAAATAAGAAATCTCCCATTTGAACAAAAGATGAGATAAGATAATACTTTATTAATCCCAATGTGGAGAAATGAGGGAATTAGGAGGAAAAAGGAGCAGGACCTGCTGTGGCTTTGTTTGGAAATATTTTTGTTGGTGAAATAGAACAGAAACAGACAATATTGAGTGTAAAATGTACGTCAGGTAATATTATCTTATTGTTTACATGTTAGCATAGCATGTTAAATTAACTACTAAATAAAAATCACATCAGCTGTATGAGCATTTAAATAACGTCCTATTATTATTATTATTATTATTATTATTATTATTAACATTTACTGTAGCTGCACAGCCAGACTGCTCCTGTACCTTTAACACACTCTCTCTCTCACACACACACACACACACACACTTGTAATTAGAACATTCTGGGGTCAGTAGTCCCACCCATGTATTGTGGGGACACCACTTTCCTGACGTCCTACAGATATGAAAAGAATCAGGCATGTATAATTTAAGCCTGAGAACACACATCATCTCAAATTCTGAATTTAAATCACAAAATTTCTGTGCTTGGTTTTTTCACACCTAATGTGGACATAAGAACTCATCATTAATGGGGACCTAATTTGCATACACAGCAAATTAGCTGGTTTTCATGTTGTAGAGGGGACATCACTAGATAGTTAATCTGCATACACACAGATCAGGTAGTTTATATAACAACAAGGGGACATGGTTTAATAAAACAAAGTTGTCAATTTAACTTTATAATAATTTATACAAAATTAAAAACTAAGTATGTCTAATTTAGAGGGCTGTCTGTAAAGCAGATATGATGTGTATTTTCTCTATTTGAAGGTTTAAGCTTCTCATGAAATTATATTGAACAGTTGTTCTTAATTGTAAAAAAAAGTAGAGGTGCTAGCTGTACTGAACCTCACTTATTTATCACAGGCATGCATCACAAATTAACACTATCCCCAGTCATTTTGGCAAGTCAAAATGACAAAGAAACTCATCCTTTTGATATTTTAGCTGTATGAAGGATTTGTTTATTGGTCTGGATCTCTAATCAAGTGAAAAATTGTCAGTCAGATGAAAAAACCCTGTCTATTCAACATTATAAAGACAACTTGAGTCTTGAGCTTCTTTACTGTAAAAGACAACAAATATTTGCCCATTAAAGTGCAGAACTACTAAGCTCACATGTGCCGTGAATGAACTTGGACTCATTCAAGTTTGACATAACACTTGTGCTTACTACATATAGCCAGCTCAAAGTTAAACATATTGAGAAAAATAAAGATACTAGCCAAACACAGACACACAACCAAATGTCATAAACACAATTTTTTCTTTATTCTATATCCACTTAACTGACTAAGCTAAAAAGTGACAGTAACAACTTAATAATATATGTTGAGGTAGCTAATTTTGATTCCAGGCAGTCTAAACATGTAAATGGGTAGCACACTGAAGCTTTTATTGCCCAATAGGCTTACTCATGAACTTGTCAGTCACCTGCATAAGGACCCACTGGAAGAAGGCGGCCCAAACCAATTTGATCTAATTCAATATAACGGTGTAGGTAAAGATCCTAATGGATATTTTAAATGCCTGATTTGTTCCTGATTAGTTTATTATGAAGTAAATGCTGAGTGTTTCATTACAAAGTAAAAGGCTAGAGGTGTAACGTAACTTATTATTAAAGCATTACTACAGATGTTATGATGTACAGTATCTGTAATATAGATGTAAAGTGTTACTATCAAAGTGGTAATTAATCTTTGTTTATATCTCTTTTGTAAGCTACAGTGCAGTTATAGACGTAGAATTTGACACTTTGCCAGTCTCTATCTTTAAGATATAAAGACTCAGATCTAATGCAGTTTTCACAGGCCAACTTCCCTGGGACACGACACGACATGATGAAGGTCTTCATATGTCTCCCCACTGCATGGACCTGATTTCCTTCCCGAGCCTTCCTCTTATTCAGAGTAGATGTTTTACCTAAATGTAAGAATAAACATTAGTTACATAGCAAACACACACCCTTACACCCAACAGAAATTATTGTCTGGCAACTTACAGACTGGAACTTACATTTCACGTCTCAAGAATGAAAACTCTGACTGCAGTTTGTGCATATGTACCAAATAGTAACTAAGAGTACTCGGTTTTCTTGGAGAAGATGCAGTAGGGAACCTACTGAGTCCCAGGGGATGCTTATGTTGGAAATTATGGAGAGATGTGATTGAAAGGCAGGATTAAAAGTGCCAGCAAACTACACAATTCTGATATTTATGATCCAGAAAAGGTGTAGACTGTGATGGCTGCTGTTTCTCCTGGCCATTGCTCTCAGCAGTGTCCTCCTCCATAATCTGCATATTTAATAGACATTTAGAAAATCTAAAAGAGGAATATGCAACAGAAAGCAAATATGCTGTTCAATACGAAAAAAACAATAATTATTTATTAATTAAGTTTATTATTTCAGGGTTAGAAATGGGATACTTTGGAAGACTTTGGGATAATTACGATGCATTCAGAACGAATTCACAGTAATAAAACAGTTCAGGTTTAAATGACCTATCAGCTATCACAAGACTCCCTCACACACCTGAATAAAAAATGCTTTGTGGGGACTCCGTATAGTAACTATTAACAGACAAGATTATGTAACAGAAAGCAAATATGCTGTTCAATACAACAAAAACAATAATTATTTCACTATAGGAATTAAGTTTATTATTTCAGGGTTAGATATGGGATACTTTGGAAGACTTTGGGATAATTACGGTGCATTCGGACACACACATGTTTTGTAGTTAATGTTTAAACGTGGCAGTAAAATACCTGAAGCAGATCAGATGGACAATAATGTCTCATTTTATTGTTGATGCACAAGCACAAAATTAGTTGTGCAACAAAAATGAATTGCAACACTGCCGGATAAGACAATGTTTATTTTTGAATAATTTTTAAATTGTGAAAACACAGAGGGAGATACCATGCATACCTTGCTACACCAAGGCCAGACTCCTCCTCCGTAATTGCAGGTAATTTCATCACCTTCTTTAAAGTCTGTTAAAGCAAACAGACCAAGATGTGGGCTTCCATCTACTTCAGTCTTCTGCATTCTGACATTTGGGTGCTTGTGGTCATCATTAACCAGCCTACCAAAAGATCCGTCTTCTTTTGCAGCATCAATACTTAATACACAACGAGAGAAAGAGAGAAGTATTCAGTGACCGAATATTCAACATCAAATTCTACAAATATGATAGCTCTGCACAGAATTTTTATTGTTAACGGTCAGATGTAAATGTTTAAGTGGACAAATACTTTACAGCTGCAATTTTCAAGTACAATGAAAGTACACTTTGAAGAAAAACTATGCAGACATCGTCATTATTTATGCAGGTTAATTCTATGGATCATTTAATTAGTGGTGCTTCAAAAGCACTACTTTTGTTATTGAGCATACTAATTATAATTATTAGTGGTGCTTGAAAAGCACTAATATTGTTCCCTTGCATACTTATTATTATTATAATTATTATTATTATTATAATTATTATTATTATAATTATTATTATTATAATTATTATTACTCTCCGGCCGGCGCTCAGAAGTATTGGGACCCCGCACGGCCAGCTCTCAAAAGTACTGGCGCCTTTGACAGTCGGCTCTAAAATGTATTGGCGCATTACACGGCCGGCTCTAACAATGCTGGTGCCATATCTGTCCGGCTCTGGAAAGTATTGGCAACCTACGCTGTCGGCTCTGGAAAGTATTGGCACCCGTCCCTGTTTCGCCAACGCAAGCACCACTCACATTTTCTTCAGGAAATGTACCGTTCCAGTTATTATTCTTCTTCTTCCACTTTTTTTTCGGCGCGTAACTAGTCCTGCACCGTTTGTCAGAGATCGATGGGCGAGGTGTTGAATCGATCGGCTATATTGAGGAGATGTCTGCTATGACTTTTATAAGCGATCGGAATGCCGGAATTCCCACTACGGAAGCTCAAATTCTGAAAATTTCCCATAGACTTGCATTGAGTTATGAAAGTATTGGCCCTCTAAGGAGAAAGCTCTAAAAGTTTTGCCTCCGTAAACGTTTGGCTCTAAAATGTATTGGCACACGATCTGTTCGGCTCTCAGAAGTATTGGCACCCTATCTGGCCGGCGCTCAAAAGTATTGGCACCCCGCACGGCCAGCTCTCAAAAGTACTGGCGCCCTTGACGGCTGGCTCTAAAAAGTATTGGCGCACTACACGGCTGGCTCTAACAATGCTGGCACCCCATCTGTCTGGCTCTTGAAAGTATTGGCGCCCTACACTGTCGGCTCTCAAAAGTATTGAAGCCCTTAGCGTCCGGCACTTGAAAGTATTGGCACCCTACGCTTTCGCCTCTCAAATATATTGGTGCCCAATGCGTCCAGCTCTCGAAAGTATTGGTGCCCTACGAGTCCGGCATTCAAAAGTATTTGCGCCCTATTTGGCCAGCTTTAAAAGTATTGGCACCCTATACTGCCAGTATAGTGCTAACACATGCTAGCAACATGCCAGCATGATGCTAAAACATGCTAGCATGATGCTAAAACGTGCTAGAATGATGCTAAAACATGCTAGCATGATGCTAAAATGTGCAAAAACATGCTAGCATGATGCTAACACATGCTAGCTTGATGCTAACACATGCTAGCTTGATGCTAACACATGCTAGCTTGATGCTAACACATGCTAGCTTGATGCTAACACATGCTAGCTTGATGCTAACACATGCAAGCATCATGCTAAACCCCTCTAGCAACCTATCCATCCGGCTCTTGAAAGTATTGGCGCCCAATCCAAATTTTGCCAGTGCAAGCACCACTTACATTTTCTTCAGAAAATATACCGTTCTAGTTATTATTATAATAATTATTCTTTTTCTTCCACTTTTTTTTCGGCGCATAACTAGTCCTTTGTCGGAGATCGACGGGTGAGGTGTCCAATCGATCAGCTTATTGAGGAGATGTGTGCTATGACCTTTATAAGCGATCGGAATGCCGAATTCCCGCTACGGAAGCTGAAAGTTTGAAAATTTCCCATAGACTTGCATTGAGTTTCGAAAGTATTGGCCCTCTAAGGAGAAAGCTCTAAAAATTTTGCCTCCGTACACATTCGGCTCTAAAATTTATTGGCACACGATCTGTTCGGCTCTCGGAAGTATTGTCACCCTATCTGGCCAGCTCTCAAAAGTATTGGCACCCCGCACGGCCAGCTCTCAAAAGTACTGGCGCCCTTGAAGGTCGGCTCTAAAAAGTATTGGCGCACTACACGGCCGGCTCCAACATTGCTGGTGCCATATCGGTCCGGCTCTCGAAAGTATTGGCGCCCTATGCCGTTGGCTCTCGAAAGTATTGGCGCCTGTCCCTGTTTCGCCAACGCAAGCACCACTCACATTTTCTTCAGGAAATGTACCGGTCTAGTTATAATTATTATTATTCTTCTTCCCCTTTTTTCATTCCCTTTTTTCATTCGAGGAGATGTGTGCTATGACTTTTGGAAGCGATCGGAATGCTGGAATTCCCGGTACGGAAGCTCAAAGTCAGAAAATTTCCCATAGACTTGCATTGAGTTTCGAAAGTATTGGCCCTCTAAGGAGAAAGCGCTAAAAGTTTTGCCTCTGTACACGTTCAGCTCGAAAATGTATTGGCACACGATCTGTTCAGCTCTCAGAAGTATTGGCACCCTATCTGTCTGGCTCTCGAAAGTATTGACACCCTACGCAGGCAGCTCTTGAATGTATTGGCGCCCTGTCCCGATTTCACCATGGCAAGCACCGCTCACATTTTCTTCAGGAAATGTACTGGTCTAGTTATTATTATTATTATTCCACCTTCGTGCCATTTTACCTCTAAAGAAAATGTTAATATATTGAGATTTTCAGTCCCTAGTGATGTTCTGAGTAAGAAAATAGCCATATCCGTGCTTGCTAATAACTGTGCTGAGTGAAAACCAGTTCTACACACAGATCACAGCTCAGCTGCGGTGTTTAGAGACGCAGAATAAAAGGAGCGCGCTGTAGTTACAACATCGAAGCACATCACACCACCGCCCAGCGCTTTACAGATTCATAACAAACTAATAACTTGAACTAATGAGCTCGGCTCGGTCCAGACTACTGTCCACCCTGTCCTCGATTTCAGAGGCTTTAAACTCAATCCAGCGCTCAGATCGATAACTATTTAGGAAGCCTGACTCTGCTATTTATAACCCAACTATCCGTTACATGGTGAAGCTAGTTACAGAAGTCGGTATAACACTAAATATTCACATGACATGACAACCACCAAAGTCTATTTAATATATTAACTTCATTTTATTAACTTATTGTACTTACTAATGTGCTGGATTGGTTAAAGTGTGTGCTAACTCTGGCTAGTAAAGTCCGCTAGCATAACAATTACTTTAATATTGCGATTCAATTATAAATAATGTCTTAAAGCACGGAAATAAAATTACAAACTTATAAACTGCAAAAAAAATTATTATAATAACTTACCTTTCATTGTATTTGGTCTCGTTGCCGCAGTAGAATCACTCTTTAGGGCAATGGAAAGCAACTGGTGCTATTAGCCTGTGACAGCCAGGGCAGATGGGAAATATAGTTCTTTTCCTACTTCCTGTGTGGTGTTTATGAACTATTAGTGCAGTCAAAAAAAACTACACTCCGCCATAACCCGACTTAAGGATTTCGTTTTACTGTTTAGAGAGTTTAGAAAAGTGTCATTTCGCTGTGCGAAAATTTAAAAACTCAAACTTTAATTACTATTAAGACATAATTATTTGGAAAACATGATAACTATCTGTTCTAACTTATTAATGTTTAGCTTATGCTAACAATCTAACCTTCTAACAGTCTAATTAGGCTTTTAACTTACCAGTCACTTTTTGTACACTTACATTTTCTGTTAATTTTAACTTGTAATCAAATATCAATATTAATGCCTAGTTGAACAAAACTTTAAAAATATTACCTCTTTGTTTTAAAGCTTTTTAATCCGCTAACAGGTAATAGAGCTAATGTGCATATGCAGATTAGCCACAGTCCTTTACTAAGTGGGCGGTACCATAATTTGCATAAATTAGACGCAGAGTGTGTGAAGTGGTTGGCCAAGCCCCTCCCCCAATAAATACCGGTTCCAGACTAAAGGGGGCGACATAGACCAAACCGATCACACACACAGTTTGTCCAGATCATGCGTTATATACCAAAGATAAAAATTAGTGAGGCGTCTATTTACAGCCTCCTCAACACTTTTCAATGCATCACCCCTGTGAGGACGTGGATTTTTGTCCCCATAATGTTTTTGGTCCCTATGAGGTTGCTGTGTAAACATGATGATGTCCCCATGAAGTGACAATTACAAACTCTCTCTCTCTCTCTCTCTCTCTCTCTCTCTCTCTCTCTCTCTCACACACACACACACACACACACTCTCTCTCACACACACACTCTCTCTCTCACACACACACTCTCTCACACATACACTCTCTCTCACACACGCTCCCTCTCTCTCACACGCACACACCCTCTCTGTCACACACACACACACATACTCTCTCACTCTCTCTCACACACACACACACACACTCTCTCTCTCACACACACATACACACACTCTGTCTCTCACACAGACAGACTCTCTCTCACACAGACACTCTCTCTCACACAGACACTCTCTCTCACACACACACACAGACACACTCTCACACAGACACACTATCTCTCTAACACACAGATATTCTCTCACACAGACACTCTCTCTGTCTCTCACACACAGACACACTCTCTCTCTCTCTTGCACGGACACTCTCTCTCACAGACACATTCTCTCTCACACACAGACACACTCTCTCTCTCACACAAAGACACATTCTCTCTCTCTATCACTCACAGACACACTCACTCTCTCTCTCACACACACACACACACAGACACACTCTCTCTCTCACACACTCTCTCTCACACACACACTCTCTCTCACACATACAGACACACTCTCTCTCACACACACACACACACTCTCTCTCTCACACACATAGACACACTCTCACACAGGCACTCTCTCTAACACACAGACATTCACTCACACAGACACTCTCTCTGTCTCTCACACTCAGACACTCTCTCTCTCTCTCTCTCTCTCTCTCTCTCTCTCTCTCTCTCTCTCTCTCTCTCTCGTGCGCATGGATTGAGTGAGTGGGCGGAGTCAGAGCAGAAGTGAGTGAGTGGGGGGAGCGTGGCCGAGGCCACTGCTCCAAAGTTCGCTTCTTCATTTTTCTATCTGTCTTTTCTTCAGAAATACGATTTCCTTTAGGTCTTTGGTTTCTGAGAGAGTTTAAATTACTATTGTTTGTTGTGTGTGTGTGCGTGCGCGTGTGAGTGTGTGTGTGTGCTCAGGTGTGTGTGTTTGTGTGTGTGTTTCTCGCTGGCCTGGGCAGCTGTTTCCGTGGTGGGGAGCATGGCTGCCTCAGGTACGGGGAAGTATGATTCCCTCACGCGGCGGCATGCTATTAAAGTAGCCACTACCGCCAGCGTTGAGGAGGTTAGTCTGGCCGTGGGGGAGAGTGCAGGATACGACAACATTCTGTCTGCAGCCCGGATGAATAGTGCCGTCGTGCTGTTTCTGAAGTTAGTAGAGTTAGTAAATGACATGGTGGACAGTGGAGTTGTGATTGATGGTGTGTTCCACTTAGTGCTTCCTTTATCAACCCTGTGTAAAAAAGTCATCCACTCGAATGTTCCTCCTTTTATTAAGGACGAGGTTCTGTCACAAACTCTATCCCGCTATGGTAAACTGGTCTCTCAGATCAAGAAGATAGCGATTACAAGTAAATCCCCTCGTGTAAAACATATCGTGTCTTTCAGACGGTGTGTGTACATGGTTCTGAAGGACAATAATGATCTGGATCTGACACTCAATGTAAAGGTGGAGCTTTTTAATTATGTTATTTACGCTACTACTACTACAATGAAGTGTTGTGGGTGTGGTTTATCTGGTCATCTGGTGAGGGCCTGTCCAGAAAAACGGGTGAATTCCGAAAATGGTAATGATACTAACGCAGCCGCTGGTAACGAGGTTACTGCTGGAGTGGACGTTGGGGTGGATGGGGCCCACACACCGGGAGAGGGAACAGCAGGACCTTCTCAGGTGGAGACACCTGAAGCTGGCCCCTCTCACCAGGGTGTCGGTGTTCAACCAGGTGAAGAAGAGAAAGCTGAGAGTGAGCCTGAGTTATGTTATAAGGATACACAGGACAGTACGGTGTCACTAGATAGTGTGGATTTGTCCCTTATTGATGACGGATACATGTTCCTGGGTGGTGATTTTAACTGCACTGCAAACGCAGTGCTGGATAGAAACCACCGAGAGCCACATGGAGCCAGTAAGGGATGCCTGGTTAAATGAATCGATGCGAATGATCTATGTGATGTTTGGAGGCTCTTCCACACCACTCAGCGTCAGTATACTTGGGCTCTTGTAAAGGATAATTCTCCGTCTTTGGCAAGGCTTGATAGATTTTACTGCTTCACACATCAAAGCAATATACTGAGAAGCTATTCAATACACCCAGTTGGTATTTCAGACCATTCCCTTATACAAGTTTCCATCTTTGTCAAGGATGTGAAATGCAGTGGCACCTACTGTCATTTTAATGCGTCTCTGCTGTCTGATAATGTTTTTAAGGATGTTCATGTGTATTTTTGGAGAAGATATACAAAAACGAAGTCTGAATACACTTCTCTACAACAGTGGTGGGACATAGGGAAGGGTAAGATCAAACAGCTGTGACTACAGTACACTCTCAATGTCACAAGGGACATGACGAGGTCTATGAAAGATTTGGAGAGTGAAATAGTGAAGCTGCCGGATTTGGCAGACTTCTCTAGAAAAGGAGAACATTTCAAAATTCTCCAGAGGAAAAAATCAGCTCTATCTAACCTGTAGGGTTTCCCTGCCCAAGGTGCTCTCGTCATCAAAACGTCGTAAAAATGGATGCACCCTCTCACTTTTTCTTTGGCCTTGAACACAGGAATGGACAGAGGAAGCTAATGCACTCTCTGCGGTCCAGCACCGGGCAGCTGCTACAGGAAGATTGCGAAGATCCATAAGTGTGCAGTTACTTTTTATGAAAAGCTTTTCAGGAAAGAGTTCCAGGAGAAACCAGAGGTGGCGCAGTCCTTTTATGAGGGATTACCAAAGGTCTGCGAGGAGGTCAATGCAGAGCTGGAAGCTCAAATCGCTGCTGCTGAGCTTCTTTCTGCGTTGCAGACCCTAAAGAGCGGTAAGGTACCCAGTATCGATGGTCTTCCTGTGGACTTTTATAAAGTGTTCTGGCCTCTGATCGGAGAGGATCTACTGCTTGTTCTCAGAGACAGTTTGAACAAGGGGCAACTACCACTGAGCTGCAGGAGAGCAATCCTTACTCTTCTCCCTAAAAAAGGAGATTTACAGGAGATCAAAAACTGGCGACCAGTGGCTCTTCTCAGCACTGACTACAAACTTTTATCAAAGGTGTTGGCCATGAGGCTGAGAAACGTTATGGAGCATGTCGTTCATGTCGATCAGACTTATTGTATACCCAACAGGTTGATATCTGACAACATCATCCTAATTCGTGATGTTTTGGACCTCTCCAAGTCATTGGGCTGTGAATTCTGCTTGATTTCTCTAGATCAGGAAAAGGCCTTTGACAGGGTTGAACATCAGTATTTGTGGCTAACGCTAGACGCGTTCGGGTTCAGCTCTGGTTTTATAAACATGGTGCGAGTCTTGTACAGTGACATTGAGAGTATTTTAAAGATCAATGGTGGTTTAAGCACTCCATTTAAGGTTCTGAGAGGAGTCCGACAAGGCTGTTCATTATCTGGCATGCTGTACTCCTTGGCCATAGAGCCACAGATTAAGACGGTCTCTTTCAGGTGTAACCCTTCCTGGATGTGAAACGGTTTTTAAATTATCTGCCTATGCCAATGATGTTGTTGTCATTAGCAAGAAACAAGAAGATATTAATACCCTTGTAGAAAACATTGAAGATTTTGGTGTAGTGTCCTCTGCAAAAATGAACTGGGGAAAAAGTGAAGCGATAACGTTCGGCGATGAGTTGAGCAAGAAACTGGTTTTACCTGCTGGGCTGAGTTGGAACAAATGTGGTTTAAAATTTCTTGGTGTTTATCTTGGTGATGATACTTTTGTGAGAAAAAATTGGGACAATGTTTTAGAGAAGGTTGAAGGGCGTCTAAATAAATGGAAATGGATTTTACCGCACATGTCTTTCAGGGGTCGCACGCTTGTGATTAACAACTTGGTGTCCTCTATGCTGTGGCACCGCTTAGCATGTTTAGACCCTCCAGCACAACTGCTGGCTAAAATACAAGCAGTATTGGTGGACTTTTTCTGGGACCGTTTGCATTGGGTCCTGCAGAGTGTACTTTTTCTATCCAAGGAGGAAGGAGGGCAGGGACTCCTTCATCTCGCCAGCAGGGGCGCTGCCTTCTGACTCCAGTTTATTCAGAGGCTCCTTGTTGGGCCCAGAGACCTCGTCTGGAGACCCTTGGCCAGAACCATATTGACCCGAGGCCGGAATTTGTGTCCTGCTGAGTCTTTGTGGCTGATCGACTTGACTTCTCACAAACTACACAATCTCCCAAAGTTCTACCAAGGACTGTTTACTGTGTGGGGGATGCTCCACAAACAATGAAGACCAGGCTGTGAGACCCTATTGTGGCTGCTGAAGGAATCAGTGGTGCATGGGACTCGTTTCAACGTGGAACGCGTAGCAGAACCCTTTGTGATGCAATTGTTCTGTTCAGCTGGGATTGTCACGCTAGGACATGTGGTCGAGCGATGTGGACCTGGTTTGGGACACAGCCGAATTCTCTTGTTCGCCGTAAAACTGCCGTGTGTGATCGTGTCCTGTCGCAAAATGTGGTGAAAACTCACACGACGTTTATAGTGTGATTAATGTGTTTACATGTCTGTAATGCACGTTCATAATACGATTAAAACAGGAGTAATCCACCTGTCTTAATTAGATTAGTGTTTAATTAGATTATGACCTTAATTAGATTAATGTTGCTGTTTACATGGTAGTTTCTTAATCAAATTATGGTCTTAATTAGATTAAGAGTGGATTATTGACTGCGTTTACATGGACAACTATAATCCACTCTTAATCTAATTAAGACCATCATTTGATTAAGAAACTACCATGTAAACAGCAAGGTAGAAGAAAAAACCCACATTACTATGGGTAAATAATATAGATGGCACTAGTGCTGCACAATTAATTGAATATCGATCACGATTCCGATTCTGACGGCCCACGATTAAATTAACATGATCGACTGCGATATTAACATTCGTCCTCCGCTAATAGAAAACTCAGCTGCAGCTCAAATCAAGCACTTCCTACACTTATAGCCAATCACCATAGGTGTATATATAAAGGACTGAGGATGTGGTCATTTTCTTTAATCGCACGTCTATCATTAGAGAATCCGCATCGTGTGATCAAAAACGGAGAACGCGCATGAATTTGTTATAGAATTTGTCCAAGATTTTATTGGGAATGTTTCGTACAGAGTTGACGATCTAAATAGCTTAATTTAGCTTAAAACCGTGTAATTGCAGGGTTAAAGATACGAGCTATACGAGATCAAGCCTGTGATCAGAGCGTACGTATACTCGATGTTTACAAAACCGCAAGAATGGAAGCGAAATGCTATCAGTCAAACACGTCAGAGTTAATGTATTGTTCTGATGACTGAAGGAAAATTTTACTTAGCGGTTCTATCTTAAGGGTGAGCTGAGGTTGTGTATAATTAGTTTAGTAGAGAGAGAGTGTAAGAGAGAGAGTGAGTGATGTAGAAAAAAGGAAATAAAGAATTAACAGGTGCTGTGAATTGAGGATGTGTAGAAAAAAAGTATATTTAAAGCAGATGAATGAGTGTATTAGAAGCTGGGAAAGGTGAGGTTTCCTTCACGTGTTTCCTGGAGGATGCAGTAGAGGTGTGTGTGTGATTTCCTGTATACATATATACACTTATATAAAATATACATATATACACACGGTTGTGTGTAGTTTTAGAAACATCTGGGACTTGAATTTTCAGTGTGCACATGATAGATGTGCTATACATTGTAATTTAGAAACAGGTGGATTACACTAATATTTTACACTAAATATGAAACTTATTCACTTCGACTGAACATTAAATGAATCTCAGAACTGAGACAGTATTAAACAGTCAGTAACAGAGGCCCCTGTGAGAATCAGAACCTCAGGTTTAATCAGTGTTGTGGAATGTGATATGATCAAATCAACAAGTTAGTATATGTGACTTGTACTCTAAACCGGTTATCTAGGAATTGTTGTAGGGGGAAAAAAACTACTTGAGTCCAGCGCTTTCCTTTAACTGGAGCTGAAACTTGTTGTTAAAGTGTTTTTGGCCTTTTGTCAACCCTACAGTGCACGTCCTCGAGGCGCGTTCCCTATTCACGTTTTCCTACAAAATGTCACCTCCTATAATAACACGAGCACTGCTTTTTATTTATTTAAATATTTTACATATACGGATTATATACTTTATGTACATTTACAAAAGGCTGGTGCAGATTTAAAACGCTCTGAAAGTTTTCACCAAAGGAACAGAAATTATTATTATTTTTTAAAACCGGTTTATGACGCTCGTGAGTGTGGCTCTGTGACATATTTAACACCTTCAGCAAGACTTTAACGTGAACACGCTTTAAACCGGTATTTCCCGTCGCAGCACACGCACAGGTTTGTTTAAGATTAGCACGCGCACACTTATAATATCGTCACTACAGAGCCCATGGAAATTAATGCTACTTTTAAATGGTTTTACTCTTCACCTTATAAATCTGAATTTCCTGCAGACGATACTGAAGTGAATGCATTTCTTCAGGACCTTTGTAACCCTGTTATTGATTTGAATACTGCCATGCAACTGGAATCCCCACTCTCTCTAGAAGAAATTTGAATTCAGTTAAAACTATGCAGTGTAACAAAGCTCCTGGCCCGGACGGGTTCCAATTGAATTGTTTAAAGCATCTATTGGAAAATTATCTCCACTGCTTTTATCTGTGTTCAACGAATCCTTGGAATGTGGGTCTTTGCCTCCAGCTCTGACACAAGCCACGATAGCTCTCCTTCTTAAGGAGGGTAAGGATCCGTCCTCCTGTGGTTCTTATAGGCCGCTGTCTCTGCTTAATGCAGATGTAAAGGTGTTGGCGAAAGTAATGGCATCTCGTTTAGAGAACGTTATCCCTTATATCTGAAGAGCAAACCGGTTTTATTAAGGGACATCAGTTGTTTTTCAATACCCGTACGCTCTTTAAATTATTCAAAGCATTCGGCTGAGATTGGGATTTCTTTAATTCAATTCAATTCAATTCAATTTTATTTGTATAGCGCTTTTTTTGTATAGACATTGTCTCAAAGCAGCTTTACAGAAATATCAACACGGTATACAGATATTAAAGGTGTGAATTTATCCCAATTGAGCAAGATACTGAGTGGCGACAGTGGCAAGGAAAAACTCCCTAAGATGTTTTAAGAGGAAGAAACCTTGAGAGGAACCCGACTCAGAAGGGAACCCATCCTCATCTGGGTAACAACAGATATTGTGAAAAAGTTCATTATGGATTTATATGAAGTCTGTATGGCGTTAGGAGCAGCCGTAGTCCCAGCAGTCTGGAATTAGAGAAGATTTGAGCTCCATCCAGAGGCAGAAAGGATCTGGATCTCTAGTATCTCCATAAATTCGTGTGGGGCTCGGCGAAAGGAGAGAGGGATAAAGTAGAACAGAATCTAGATGTGGACTGGTTTCTTTACTGTCATGTCCACTAATCTAGATGTTGAAAAAGCATTTGACAGGGTTGAGTGGGTTCAATCCACATCAGAGAGGAATGATATCTAAGATTTATGATTTTATTCTGGCGTTAGGTAGTGAGGCGAGTACCAAAATTAAGAATGCATGGGAAATGGAGTTAGGAGTACAGATAAGTGAGGAGTGTTGGGAACGTGCTATAGGGAGGATACAGTCTACCACTTCCTGTGCTCGTCTTGGACTCATCCAGTTCAAAGTTTTACACAGAGTCCATCTGTCCAAGTCGAGACTTTCTGTGATGTATCCGGACGTAGAGGACAAGTGTGATAAATGCCATGGCTCTCCCTGTCATCTTGGCCATATGTTTTTCTTCTGCCCTGATCTCCATGGTTTTTGGACTGGTTTCTTTACTGTCATGTCCACTATTCTCAGAGTAGATTTAAAACCTTGCCCACTCATTACTATATTTGGGATTCCTGATGCCTCAGTTCTATTACGCTGTGTACAAAAAGATATTATCACTTTCACATTCCTAATAGCAAGACGTTCCTGCGACTGGTTCATGTAAATAACTCGTACAGTCAGGCAGGTGTTGGTTGTTTAAAGAAACCTTTTATTTAACAAAAAAACTAAATAAAAATCGGGTCTTCAATCTTCCACCTCCTTCTGAAAACACACAGATGAAATAGAAATCATACGCTGCAAGGACACAGCCAGGTTCTCTTTTACACACACCTGAGAGGAGATAAACCAGCTGAACTTTCTAATCTTACATTAAACATCCAACAAGCAGCTTTCGGGTCACAGTGAGACATTAATGACAAGTTCCTGTAACGCTTCTTCTGCTTTCGAACCTGAGGGTTACGATGCCATCTCAAACTAAAACAACTTCTATCTACAAAGCTCCAGTGCAGAAGAGTTACTCTGACCGGGGTGGAGTATTTCAGTGTAGTACCTTCTGATCGGCGATCAGCCTGCCATCATGCAGCTCACCTGCCTTAATCCCGTCCTTCGCTGCACGTTAAACGCAGTCAGTGAAACCGGTTCGAAAGGAACCTGTAGAGAGAGAGACAGAGAATAAGAGTGAATAAGTTCAGACGTTACTTTAACGTATCTGTGATCTGACTGATGAGTGCCTTGACCTCGGACATGATCTGTTTAGCGAGGTAGGACGTAAGGTTAAACACGGTGACTGTAAATAAACACTTATAAAACACAGGTGTTGACTCAGAGTGTTCACTTACGCTAAGCGCCGAATTTGCCGTCTTAGATTACAGATCCTGGCGCGCCGAGTCGCTTGTCTCTGATCCTGAGCTGCCAACCCCTACAGGAACACACAGGTCTTTTAAACTCATGCACTTCGTTTTACATCTAAATCGTCATCCATGGACAGAACACACACCCTCTGCAAACAATATAAACAATAAAATAAAACAGGAATGTGTTGGAATAAAACAAAAAAAAAAATAGACAGGTTTTAATTAGATGAACTGTGCATCCTTACCTCCGGGTCTGGAGCTGCAGCATGTCGGCCGTGCCCTACGTCACGGTATGGTGCATTTCCTTCACCCTGTCCTTCTTAGAGGAACACACGGGTCTTTTAAACTCACACACTTCGTTTTACATCTCCATCAGAAGATGCAGTAGGCCTAATCAAAGGCCAGATAGGTCATCTAGTCCAGATACCTTTTTGCACCATTGACTGAACAAGTAAACAAATAAATAATATTTTATATTCATTTCAGATCTGTTGCACTTTTATTATTATTAAATTATTCAACTGTTGGTTAAAGGTGCAAAAAAAGGAATCCACAATGCAATTAATGATTAACCAATTTAAATCTAATACATTAATTTTCTAGTATTTCCCCCCAGAAGTTTATGTAAATACTAATAAAATCTTCTCATTGTTGCCAGATTGAACAATCGAGTGCAATTTTGAAACGTTTTTTTTTTCTTCTGTGCATTAATTAGTTCATTATGAATTTAATCAGTTTGCTATGATTTATTCCTAAAATATATTTATTACTAAAATAAAAAAGGAAATCCAGTAGGCAATGATGTCAATAATTAATACATTTAAATCGAATAAAACTATTTTAGTATTTTCCTCCAGATATTGTACACTTAAAAAAAGAAGTAAAATAGACACAGAAAAACACAGCTTCTCATTGTTGCCAGATTGAGAGACTGAATGCAAATTACATATAAATAATTTTATTAGCTCATTATTTGGTTACACTTTGTTCTGATTTATTCCCAAAATGGAAATAGGAATTTCCCTGCTGAAAAAAACAATCAAACAGAAACCCTCATAGAATCTGTAATGTCTCTGTAGGTCTACTGGTAATTTGTTGCTTTGGTGGCATGTTATGTCTAGTGGATACCATTAAGAACCAATAATGGCACTGGTTTTAATGGTTAACAAATTAACATGCGTTCTCCGTTTTTGATCACACGATGCGGATTCTCTAATGATAGACGTGTGATTAAAGAAAATGACCACATCCTCAATCCTTACATCATCAATCAGCATGATCCGGGGTTGTGTAGAAAGCGGGCTTGTATGAACACAGGTGTATGTGTGTGTGTGTGTGTGTGCGTAGTGAGTGGGGGCCACGCTGCTGAAGTGCACTTTGTGACTCACGATGAAGTCGTACCTGACAAATCAAGCGGTCAGCGTTTAAAACACACCGAACGCAACCTGAAGCTGCGATCAGAAAGACCGCCACAGAAAGAGAAAAAGATGGATGAACTATGGCTGAACACACCACTCGGGTCACGTGACTTCGCCGTCGATGACCGTTCCGGGAGGAGGGTTGCTCAGTCAACGATTTTCATTATCGATTATCATCAACTATTATGGATTAGTTGTTGCAGCTCTATTTGCAACACATTATACTAAGCATTGTGTGGTATTTGAAGATGTTTGTTCAAGATAATGCAGTTAATACCCATTGCAGTTCTTTATACTTCGGGGTTATTACTCAGATTATAAATGTATTTGAGTGAGGACATTTATCACCTGTGTGCTTTTTCTGCATTGTATTAGCATATGTACTGTATGATTTAGTAAAATAATCATTAGCCATTACATTGTTATTCTGATTACTCTGGGTGTGTGTGTGAGTGAGTTCATGCTCTTGGGTGTGTGTGCTGTGTGCTGCACTTCCTCTTTTTGGTCAGGCCCTAGGCCTTGCTGTAGTTAACTTTTAAGAGACATTGTCTATAAGGAAGAGAGCGTGACTCTGTTCTTTCCCTTATTCTCAATAAATTCTCATTCTCCATATTTTATTGCCCTTGTGTTTTATTTCTATCAAAAATCTTCTCCAACACTGATAACGATCGGTCTGATGAGACCTGAGCCAGGAGAGGACCGTTCCCTTAATGCCAACAACATTCTCTAATCTATCTAGCGCAGAGGTGCCCAAACTTTTTCCTGTGAAGGGCCAAGTTTGGCCCGCAGGCCCTAGTTTGGGCACCTCTGATCTAGCGTGTAGCGGAGCGTTGATTCGGTCGCATGATTGAGTTCTGTCGGATCAGACGGTGATCCAAATCTAATTGATGTTTCTGCGAGGTTATTTATGAAGCTTGGTGCAGTAGCTGATGTGTAGGTACGTTTTACGCGGTAGCGAGGCGAGGTGGAAATATGATCCATACGTATTATGAATGAGATAAGAATGATCGGAGACAACTTCAGACTGTGGAAGTGTTATAATATTTTCTATATTTAATCCGTACGTATGAGGTCAAGAGTGTGACCACCATTATGAGTAGGCCCAATTACGTTCTGATTAATCCCTACTGAATCTAAGATGGACACAACCGCTGTTCTCAGAGGGTCTTCTGGGTTATCAAAATGAATATTAAAGTCTCCGACGATTAATGCTTTATCTACAGACACAACCAGGTTTGAGATAAAGTCTGCAAATTCACTAAGAAATTCAGTATATGGCCCTGGGGGTCTGTAAATAATAATTAGAGGAATTAACTTAATTTTGTGGCTACATAACTTATACTGGTATAAAGAATTTCAAAAGAATTAAATTTATGACTAGGTTTGTGTGTGACGACTAGATTTTGACTATGGATGAGACCAACGCCTCCTCCTCTACCAGTTGAACGAGGCTGATGTACATAACTGTATCCAGGAGGACTGGCTTCATTTCATGCTATGTACTCGTTTGGTTTAATCCGAATTTCCGTTAAATACATTAAATTACATTCCTCATCAGTAATGATTTCGTTAACAATAAGAGCCTTAGACACAAGAGATCTAATGTTTAATAGTCCTAGCTTCAGATTAAAGGTGCTGGATGTGCATTCAGTATGATCTAATTTTAGGTTAATTAGGTTACTAAAACAAACATTCTGAAATTGTCTATGTATTTGTATAGCTCGGGGAACAGACACAGTCTCTATAGAATGTACTACAGGTGTTGGACTATTAATTGAACATTGCTTATGATGAACGTTGTTATTGTAGATGATGTGCTTACTGTAGTCACTTGGTGTGTAGCGTCTTGGAGATGTTGTCAGACAGCAGTTCCGCTCCGAGGCTGCTGGAGTGCAGGACATCAGGACGAAACAACCTAGGACGCTCCCAGAACAGATTCCAGTTATTAACAAACAGCAGATTCTGTTCATTACACTGTGAGGGAAATTATTCATTTTTACTTTGAAATAGTTTTGTTCTTGTTCTGTTTCATTCTCATGTGAGGATAATGACTCAGAAGGCCATGTGATGTCACTGAGATCAGTACAGAATGTTTATCTGCTTACAGAGACACAAACATGTTCTTCTGTTCAATGTTCGCCTAAACATCATCTAAGATCCTAAAACAAAGCCTGTTTTAACTGCCTCAAACCGCTTCTTATCGGTACACAGAATGATCTCATGCTCTGCGTTTCATAAAGTGAGGGGAAAAATGTATTTGATCCCCTGCTGATTTTGTACGTTTGCCCACTGACAAAGAAATGATTATTCTATAATTTTAATGGTAGATTTATTTGAACAGTGAGACACAGAATAACAACAAGAAAATCCAGAAAAACACATGTCAAAAATGTTATAAATTGATTTGCATTTTAATGAGGGAAATAAGTATTTGACCCCCTCTCAATCAGAAAGATTTCTGGCTCTCAGGTGTCTTTTATACAGGTTTGTTTGCTATTTGGTTTGGTTTCACTTCACAAAAACAAATTTTCACTTTCACCTCCAAGACATCTTTGGCTGTAGGGCATGCACGGTCAAAAACGTACTCGTAACACTTTTTTCCTTTATTGAAATACGGCAATGGGGAAGGGCAAACAAACCTTTTCTGCATAAAAGTGTGCATATAAAGTCACCCAAGCACAACAAACACAGAGCTGGCTCTAAGTAAATAATTATATTAGCAAAAAATTTTGTGCATCACATCCAGCATATATTTTCTCATTGTTAAAAATAAATTAATAAAAAATCCAGAACACATTGAATTTCTGTAGTTCTATAGCTCTGTCCTTTGTCCTTGGATGTTCTTCGATTTTGGTACATTCCTGATTGTAATGGCTGTGTTCTCGCTGGGAAAAACCAACCAGATTTACTTTAACTCTACGTAAGTGGAAGACCCCAAAGAATCTGAATTTGAACATGATTGTCTTCCCTTGAACACTAGTTCAAACAGGCCAACACTAGCAAACAGGAGTTATAACAACTTCATGCCAAAAGTGATCCTGCGGAAGGTTATATAGTTAATGATCACTCTCCCATGTTGCTGATGTAAAGCTGTTCTCCTCCACGCCGCTACAACACCGTACTGTTTATGAGCATAAATGATCTATACCAGGTTCTGTCACTGCAAAGTTTTACTACAGTAAAACTTTATACGAAATGATATAACTAAGTGCATACTTGTCTTCTTACATGCTTGGAAGTGATTTTGTTTCTATACCTAGTTTGAGAGCTTTTATTATTCTTTAATTACAACTTGTGGAACCTATTGCAACTAGAGCTCATTTTAAAATCAGACTCTTATCAGCGTGTTTCTCTCTTTTTTTGTTGATAATGGCTGTGACAGATAATTAGGAAGGTCTATTTTAATTTAGCACACAGCCCCCCAATTTTTTAATGTGAAGGAAAATAAATGGCCGTGAAAATAGAATTGATTAAAATTCAGATTTAGTTTTCTTCAGAAATTTAATTACATTTCAGATTGCTGTTCAGCATCCAGATAGCTTTGGTCTGCATAATTTGCGTACAGATGTACTAGTTAATATTGGTCAGGTATGAGTAAAATGTCTACACTGTTATCTTTGTATTAGTAGTATTATTTTTTTAAACAAACATTTTCTTAGCAGCATTGACTGCAGGACTTGTGTATAATCCGAAGCCTTTTTCAGGAAACTGATAGTCTGTGTTACGCCACGGAAAACTCGCGGCCGCAATACTCAGAGCGCGGCGCCGTTTACGGACATGGCGGACGGGGACTACACTTCCCAGCCATGACCGCGCTCAAGTTCACCTGAGTATTGATCACCAACACCTGTGCAGCTGACGAAGTTATAAAAGACCTCGTTAAGCGGCGCGCCCTCGCGAAGTAAACGCTTAGTTCTTGTGACTTAGTGGTATTACCAAGCCTTAGAGTTAATCTAGTTTTTCCCCGGTATTTGGACTTTCCTGCCTGTTATACCCCGTTATGATTCCTCGCTTTATCCCAGTTGGATTGGTCGCTGATATTCGTCTGTTTTCTGCTATTCATCTCACGTCGCTCCTGTACTCGCCGCCCTGCCCGTCTGCGCTTGTCTCCAGCAGGTAGCGTGACAATCTGTGTTGCTGCTAACAGAAACAAGGTTTTACTGATGTTTTCTAAGCTGCAGACTTTGCCTGTTCAACTCGGTTCAGCTCTTATAGCTCTTCAGTACACATCAGGATAATTCATGCACGTATGCAGAGCCTCACTCACGCAATCTGAGCTGCATGCACGCGCGCACACCTACACACCGACGAGAATAGCAGTCTCATTTACACTCCCACCTCCCATGATGCATGCTTTTATTAGAGAGCTGGAGTCTAGAGATTAGCACTTATTTCCTGAGGCTTAGACCAGTTTATTTTATTTTAGTCAGACTGTATTTCAAATGACTGACATCATATTTTATATATATATTTTTAACGAATACTAAATCAATAAATATAATCATCAATTTCCTAGGTTGTCAATTAGCAATTGTGCATACACACATTTCTGAAAGCGAACTGTGCATATGCATGTTTAATTGGATAGAATGTGATGTAACAATATGTTTTCATTGTTTCTGCACATTAGGAAACCCTAGTGGTTTTAAAACTGTGTAATAGGTGATTGAAATTTTTCTGGATGACCATCTATTGATGTTTTTTTCATCAGAAGTAAGATGACTGAAGAATCAGGAGACCAAGAGTCTGGTTATAATATAAAGAGACAGTTTATTGTGTTCACAAAGACAACTTGAGCACTCTATAGTCTAAACAAAAGTTGGACACGGCAGATTTTTAAAGACTTTTTTTGATGTGTATGTGCACATATGTCCAAGAAGAAAAACATGGGCAAGAAACTGAAGTGAACAAGGACAATAAAACAATTTGGAATGCACTGAACAAGTAAGAAACCACTGGTGTATTAAGCAACAGACATGAAACAGTTCAGCTAATAAAAACAACAGCTGATGACAAACATTGAGAGCTGTGAAGAAAAACCCCAAAACAACAGTCAGTTACATCACCAACAACTTCCACAGGACAGGTGTGCCATGTCTTCTTTGAATCCACCATTCAAAGGCCATACCAAGATGCAAACTACTCATCAGCAGTAAGAATAAAAAGCCAGAAAAAAAAAATACAGAAATGAGCCACAGACCTTCTGGAACCAAGATTAACCTTTACCAAAATGATAGAAAGGCCAAATCTGGATCTGCTCTTTATCAAAAACATACAAGTTCAACTGTGAAACATGGTGGAGGTAGTGTATGGTATGGGCTTGCATGCCTGTGTCTGGAACAGGCTCACTAATCTTTATTGATTTAGATTACCTTTAGCATTTATTGATGATTTAACTCACGATGTTAGCAGCAGAATGAATTCAGAAGTTTACAGGAACATTTTGCCTACCAATTTATAGAGAAATGCATCCAAATGAATTGGGAGGAAATGTATCATACAGAAAGACAATGATCCAAAACACACTGCCAACTCAACAAAGGACTTTATCAGGGTGGAAAAGTGGAAGGTTTTAGACTGGCCAAGTCAATCACCAGACCTTAACCCAATAGAGCAGCATTTCACTTCCTGAGGAGGTGACTGAATGGAGAAACTCCCTGAAAGAAAGAACAAACAAAAGGAGCTGTTGTAAAAGTCTGGAACAGCATCACAAAAGAAGAAACCAGCAATTTGGTGATGTCAATGAATTTGCAGGCTTGATACAGTTATTGCAAACAAGGGATATAGCCACAAATTGTTATTTACTCTAATTCGCTTCAGATAAGGAACTTATCTGTTCCTATAATTTTGCTTGGCCAAAAATTTCTTTAAAAAAACTCAAAATGATCTCAAAACCAAACGTCTTTGTTCTATGAAACAAATAAATGAATTGGCCTTGCCGTTCCAGTAGTTTCGGAGGGGACTGTATGTATCAAATCAGCATAATATTGTGGTAATACTGTAGTAATTTTGACTTCAGTGCTTAAAACAAGGTCAGCTCTATGCTAAGAGTGGATCGTATTACACTGGTCCTGACCAAAGATGATTTTTGTTTTTCATAATGCACTTTTAGTTGATCTGTTATCTAGAGGTTTTAGCCACAGGCACGTTTCATAAATTGTCATTTTCTGACCAGCTGCAAGTTGAATAACACACCTTACATGTGTCACCGGCAGCAAATAAAGACGACAAAGATGTAGAATTTTCACTGCAATGTATACGCGCACACAGTCATAAACTCCTTAAAAATCATATTTATTTATTTATTTATTTATTTATTTATTTATTTATTATGCACACCACTCAGAAAAGTATCAAATTGTTTTGCTCTACTTTGTGCAACTGTATCTCCTCTTCACTTTCTTCTTAGACCTTTTGTAATGCTCTATGCCTTCCATAATGAACAGTGGCATGAGCAGCCGATTGCTTGGCAAGTTGTTTGATAGATGAACCATTGGTCTAGTGGTGTTTTATACTTGAACAAGCTTTGTTTGCTTGGCTCTAAATCACTAGTTTAACTTCATATGACCCACTGCTCCAAATGTTACAAGAACAATTTCAGCACATGGCCAAAATACAAGGTAAAATAGTTTTTCTCCAGCCAGGATATTAAAGAAGGCTCTATATGCTCTCTCTGTAGCTGGCATTGAGTTTTTGTGCAGTGCCTGATGAAACTGCTCTGTCTGGCAAGTCTCTGTAGTGTAATAATCCAAAGACCAAAGGGCCGAAGCTGAGTGCCGCCATACGGATTGTGCCTGAGTGGTCCAGATACGATAGTGAGATAAAGCAGCTCCTGAAGCAGGTCAAAGGTCAGAAAGAGAGCAGAAAGTCGTCTGCCTCACAGACACAGTGTACAGGTGAGCCAGATCTAACATCTACCTTCTCCTTTCATGACCAAAATGCTGTAAGTTTGATATGTATTTAGCTGCACGTCACTTTTCAAAATGTGTCCCCCATGCATCATGGTAACATTGCAGCTATTTTCAGAAGTGTGATTTGTCAGTTTCTACAGGCAGCCGTCGTGATGAAGTTTAGCACCTTTTGAGAGGAAAGAGTGACGTTTGCAACTAAAACCCTCTTGTATAGCTCTACAAGTGCACAGAGAGATCCACAAACTGAACCAGGACGTATTACACTGGCCCCGAACTCTGCAGAAGAGGAAGAAAGACATTTTAAAAATATTTCAGTTTTCTATTTATGAATCTTGATGGCTGAAGTCTATATTTTAAAGGTACAATAGGTCACACTTTCTATCAGAACATGTAAGACTAATCCTTTTGTAACAGAACTGAAGGTAAAGCAGCCAGAACACCTTGTCTGTAGTGAACCAGTAATATTCAAAAGATTCAAACTGTGTATATTTAACCTTTTTTCTCTGTGTTATATGTCAGCTCTGCTGCACATAAAATAATGCCAAGTCTCTTAGGAAGAAAAGGTTAAGGATTGTGTTTTGTTGTCATCTTATGGTCAGTTTTGGAAAATAGCACTGATGAGTATCTAGGGAAAATGCATCTGCACATTCCTCAGTAATTTCTTACGATAAATTCTTGAATCATTCAACACTATAAGCTCATGATGAGTTCGTCTGTTGCATCACTGTTAGATGTTTACACAAAAGGGGAGGTTTAAGTGAAATATTAATATTAATCAAGTTGCACATGATTTTTGTATCATGTGTAACTTGTTATTCCTCCATTACAGTGAAGAGGAAATGGAAAATCATTACAATATGATTGAACAAATCAGAGAGGATGTCCGAGTGGGGGAATATGTGTAAAAGTAACCCCAACACGTGCACAAGATGTACAATTTATTTATCCACATCATGAATTATTCCTGTGTTTCCATTTGATTTCAAGCCCTTTAAAGTGAAAAAGCCATGCTGTGTTTGTGGCACTCCATGCTGACCTGGGTTTTTTCTTCTTCTTTTTTTCTTTTTAAGCTTGGAAGTGGAAGGATGTGAATTTTCTCAGGAATAAAATGTTTATCATTCATCAGTGGTCGTCTGCTATGTCTGGAGTTATGTTACTGCATCAGCGTGTACAGATATTAATCTGCTCTTACTGATGATAGTGATTCTACCTGTTCTACCTACTCTTTATTATTTACATTTTTGTGCACAAAGGGCTAGCTTCAAGAGCAAGGTATAATCAGTAGTCTGATTTCACAATAAGCTAGAAACCAGAAAACACTTGATAGTGCAGATTTGTGCTTGCTAAACACTGCTGCTGTACTCATCCTAGGATGTAGACACGAACACATTTGTTTGCCTTTTCCTCTATTACATCTGCATACTGGTAATGATTTGTAATCCCACTATCCAGTGTCAACAGGACCCTTTTGAGTTTGCTTCCTCTCTTAGGTTTCTTCTTCATGATGTCTCGGGGAGTTTTTCACCTCCAGCTTGCTCGATAGGGATCTAAATCTACATCTGTCAGTCCAGATGCTTTGTGACGATGTCTGTAAGTGCTATACAAAATGAAAAGTTCAACTAAAGGAATCCTCCAATAGTGATTTGCATTACAACAGCGAAATCTGAGAATAATGTCACTTTCTTTTTAATTAAATACGTAATATCTTTAATTGTGTATTTACAATGCAGCATTATTTAATTGATAGAAAAATAGTGCAGTCTCCTACACACACACACACACACACACACAATAGTTTTAGGATAGTTGGTTGCTTGGGAATGAACCCCCACACTCTGATGGTCCCTGAAATAATTACTTTATGTAATACCACTTAGCTCAGCTTGGCAAGTCTGAGAATATTCAACAGCATATGATGCATCTTCATGCCACAGTGGCTTCTGTAGCCACATCTATGGCAGTTAGTGTCAAATAGGTTCAGCAGGTTACACTTCTCGCTGGATGCCTGATGGTATATATTCAGATCAGACTGATGTCGTCCTGGATGATCTCAGTTAAAGTTGAATTTAAAGTTGAACAGTCCAGAGCCAAAAGGGTTAAAGCCCTGGAAACTCTCCCAGGCCCCATGGAAGTGGTGATGGCCTTCTCCGTGCTTGCTCTCAGGGTCCAGGGGGTCTTCACCCTTGTCAAATGAACTCCTCGTTTCTGCACAAGAACAGAGAAAAGGTGTCAGATATACCAGCATCTTTCGAGACTCGTGTTTTATATTACCAGAGGTCCAAACCGCTACAGTTTTCCCCCTTTTACAGTGATATAGGAGACACCTGAAAACTGCTTTTCTGCTATTTCAAAGTGCTCAAGCCAAACAGGAATAAAATTAGCCAATTCGCAAAGAATGTGGTACATGAACGACACATTCACTTCTGCAAGAGGTTAATTATTTATAACCGTCACACCGAACCAGTGATCGATTTATTTTTTTAACCGTTCCATCTAGGGAAAAACAATACCATTACATCCAATCTAATATACTGTTGATCGATGCACCTTGACATTTAGTCTACATGCTGCCCAAAAAAATTAAAGTCTGTCTGGACCTCTAGAAATTCTGCAATGTCAGTATAATAATAAAAGAATAGGATTTGCAGTGACCCACCATTAAATTTTCTTTTCAGTATTGTAGGCTATACTTTTTAATTACTAAAATGAAAGGAAAATTCATTTTACAGACATACAAACAAGAATGTGTTAATCAACAGTCAATATATTTTATTAAGGTCAGAATCAGCCAGCCGTCCATTGTCTGTACCCCTTATCCTACACAGGGTCGCGGGGAGCCTAGAGTCTATGCCAGGGGACTCCGGGCATAAGGCTGGGATGCCATCACACACCCATTCACACACTACAGACAATTTAGAGATGCCAGTCAGGTTACAACACATTTCTCTAGACTGGGGGTGAAACCGGAGTACCCAGAGGAAACCCCCAAAGCACGAGGAGAACATGCAAACTCTGTACATACAGAGCAGAGGCGACAATCGAACCCCTAACCCTGGATGTGTGAGGCAAACGTGATCACCAGTCAGCCATCGTGCATTAGAGTTCATAATTGTTCTAAAAATACTAACAATACATGCAGGCCTGACATACACTTATGTTAATTTTGTAATAACTGTATAAAGTAAACTTATACTGTATGTGTCGCGACAGACCGACAGCCGGCGCACAAGGAACTAAAATCGCTCCTCCCGCGACTGCAGCGCTGGCGCTGAAGAGACAGCCCCGCTTCAATGTTTTGGACAGTCGGAAAGCACGTGGAGGTGGGGCGGAGCCGCAGACACACCCTCGGGCGATGAATGGCGCGCCGCACGTGAAAATTCCACCATCCAGCAGACGAAGGAAAAGTGGAAGGCCGCTCTTCCGCTCGAAAGGAGAGAGTCCTCTCACATGACGTGTGCCTGGCTTACTGCCAGCTATCAGTATTGTTGGTTTTGTATGTTTTCTTTCAGACGACCCGGACCCGAGCGAATTCTCCCCTCCCTGGCTACAAACGCGGCATTGCCTGACGGCTGAGAAGAGCCCCTGTTTCTCCGGAAAGCCCCGGAGCGACTCTGGCAACCCCGCAATACACTGACCTCTCACCACACGCTGTCACGCCCACACGCGAGCACACACACCCCCTCCAGAACGTTATACATAAAAATAAAAATAAATCTCACTTGTTAACGTTACGACGGCCTCCCGTGTGTCTGTCTCCACCCACCGCTGGGTAATTTCCCTATATATGATATCATAATATTTCTGCAGATTACAGTTAAATATCAGTTCAACCAATACAATTAACCGTTTATGCTGCAAGCATGGATCCGATCCGTCCTTTCCAACAAAATGCATGTTTATTTCTCTTTGACTGTTAGTTATTTTGGCAGATCTGTATTAGCAAAAAAATCAAAAACATATCACAGACTGTGTTCAACATCCCCACTAATCACCAAGTCACAACCATAATTTCTGTTAATTTGATCTGAATTCCAATCTGATTCATCCTTCTTTATCTGCAGCTGTACTTACATACTTGTATACTGTATTCCTCATCTATGTAAAACTATTCAAGCATGGGACACAAAAACCAACATCAAAAAACGGCTTAGCTTGGTATTTTTTATATTAGCAGACAAAACTGATTGAGGGTTTACCTGGCTCAGTGAGCACTTCCTTGGCCTGTGCGATGTCTATGAACTTCTTCTCAGCCTTGTTCTTCTCTTCAGGATCCTGGAAGTTGTCTGGGTGTCACTGCTGTGACAACTTCCTGTAGGCTTTAATGAGCTTCTTCTGGGCTATCCTAGTGGTCACACAAGCCCAGCCGTTTAGAACACATTAAAACATGACACACTTCAATATCAACCTAAGAAGCCAAAGGGTAGGTGACAGTCATTCTCGCTGTACTCCTTAGCACTTTCAAAGTCCTTAATGGCTGCATAGATGTGATGAACTCTGATTCAGGGGATCAGTCCCAGCTCTAATTTAGTCTAGGCCATCTACGGCAGTTAATTCAGCTAATAAAGACTCGTATGAAGCTGTGCTTGATTAGGGGTGATTAGAAACTAGACTCTCTATGGGTAGGGAGCTCAGGGGGAAATCTACAGATAGCAAATAGCAAACTAAAATGGACCGTCAAGTGCATATACACAAATGCAATGTTGGTTGTAAAACATAAACAACTACAGTTGCACATGTTTGAGGCTCTATTTGTAACTGTTAGTAATGTAAATTTTGAGTTTGATCAGCAGTAAAACAACTATAATCTATAGGACGTGTGAAATGTGACACTTTTCAGCAAAACAAACTCTAATTCTACTTTTGACTAAAGGTCATAACTAGTCATTTCCGACCTCCGACTAGGAAAAGGAACGAACTCGGAATTCCTACTTGGGACACTCTCCACAACCACAACATAAGGGCTATGTTGATTTGATGTCACTTGCTGAGCATCAACAAAATAGCACCTCTTACCTTTAAATGAGTTATGCTGTATATAGACAAGCATTTGTTTAAGATCACTCAACATCTTAGATCGAGCACATCTGGAGGTTGTTAAACTGACTATACCAGGGATGTCCAGTCTCCAAGCAAAGGGCCGGTGTGGGTGTAGGTTTTCATTCCAATCAAGCAAGACCACATCTGATTCCACCTGTTTAATCAGTTGAGCTTGGCTTTCAATAGACTCAGGTGTTGTTTCTGTTTTCTTTGAAAGCATGTCTAGTCAGATAACTAAGTTTAAGGGCAATTTCAAAGTAAAAGGAAAATGGAAATACAACTTGGCATCATTTTCACTATTGCACAAACAACACAGCTACAGTATAATCAGTTTTCATCATGTTTTATTGTGATCTGTGAGATGATGCATGCAATGGCCTTGACGGTGGTATTAGCATGAAAACTGAAGTTTGTTAATGATGTAATTAATGTGAACAGAGTGTACAGATAAGGCAGAAAGCACTTCTGTTCACTCTCTTTAGGTCAATCAGGAGCTAAATTTTACTGGCACCAATATTAGTATGTTGTCGAACTTGATTGTGGGTAATACAAGAAACCAAAGTGAAAAATGACCAACAGGTCAATGAAAGAAGTCTAAACTAAAAAGTAAACTCAAAATTTTCACTACAAAATGAATCCTGGATGCCACCTGTTAATTATAAAGATCAATATGCAAGTTGTTCATAGTGGATTTTTCCTTTAATGACTTAATTTTCCTTTAATGACAAGTCAAAGAGTTACAGTAGGCTCCCTCTCTGAAGTCTTGCCTGTGACAAATCACCTGTTACCACCAACTCTTTTCAACATGATGCATGTCAATCTTCTTTTCGTGTCTTATCATGGAGTAAAACTCACCGATGTGAAATCAGGTTTAACTCGATGTCACGTATCGTGACGGAGCGGAGATAAGACGGATGCAATTGCAGTATGAACAGTTGTTTATTTTAAAAGAGAGACAGGCAGACAAATCCAAAACATAATCCAAAACAGGCGAAGGTCAGGCGATCGGCAAACAGGCATACACAGGGTTAAACATGAATCAAGGTCGTGTCACGGAAAACAGGGTCGATAAACTAAACGAGAAACATCAACTATGACGAGGAACTGGGAGCGGATAATCCAGCGTGAACGAACTCTAAACATGGACCGTGACTATGAGTACCATACGAACCAATCTAACTCTAGGATAATCTTCCGCGTTGTGTGCTGGGAGGCGCGCGGTATATATGTGGACATGATCAGCGTCTAAACTGATCAGCCTCTAAACTTGCTGAGGGCAATACAGACACACGTGAAATCCCAGCCAATGACAGAACAGGGAGGAGACATGACAGAAACATAAACAAAACACACGTGTCCAGATGTCACTACTGTCAACAACGGAAAAGCAGGTGCTCGCGCATTCGCGCTTAGAGCACGCTGCTTCAAGGGGAAATCATGAAACTCGATGACTTTGCTTAGATCCGGTAAAGCGGATTTAGACTTGTCCGTGGCCAGGTAGACGGTGGCTCTTCTGTAGTAGGCCAAGTATTTTTTTCGGGTCACCGTCTACACACGGATGTCAGAAAGTGGTCGGTTAAGATTCAGACAGAATTTTTTTTTTTTTGCAGAAATAAAGAAATGATTGCTGGTGACTTTCTGAGAAAAGCTCACCGACTCACCAACAGCTGCGTGGAAATGGGAAAGTGCGTCGGCCAGCTGTCCGGCAGCCAGGAGCTTCTTCCCCATCTCCAGGTGCTTCTCGACACTGTTCTCACTGCTGCACAGCACTCCTTTAATCAAAAGTAAACTCCGGCCAGGATATAGTAAAGTAAAAATATAGTGACAAATGGTTGGGTAGAATAATACCATTGCATTTCACTATGCTTGCAATTATTATTATTATTATTATTATTATTATTATTATTATTATTATTATTATTATTATTATTAATAAAAGACATGGACACTGTAATTTCCCTGTGTCATTTTTTAAATACAAAGCACACATCATTATCTTGGACTTTATCATAATCATCAGCACAGAGAGGTCTCATTATCAAGTCACATCTCTTTAGAGTCTATAGAAAAGCTTGGCTTTGTATGTAGAGTACTACTTAGTGCACTAGAAGAAACTTGTGAGATTCATTCCTTAAGACTAGTGAGGTCTAATGAAAAGTATTTCTGTAGAATCTGTACAGCTGTGTGACAGTTCAGTTTCCACACTATCTATCCAGTATATGAAGTCAGTACCTTCTTACCTTCGTATCGAAGATCCAGCAGCACAAGCACAAAGGGCACATAATTTACTAGTTTGTATGCGACTGGTGTTATAGTTACCATGATATAATGTTTTTTTTTTTGTAAACTCAGTTGTAGGAAAATGAAGGCTTGGCTACAATGATGTTTAAAGAAGATAACCACAGCGCAGGACATGGTTTCCTCACATGCATATGATAAGATCATCTGCTGATTTGGTCTTTTTAATGTGTTCTCAATGAACATGAGACTAGTTAAGCAATGAAGGCAATACATCCCAGACCATAATATTTTCTGGACACGGCTTGGACACACTTTATTTGAACTTCCAATACACCAGGCACAAGAACAGTTTCTTTCCAGAGGCCTTCATTCATGGCCCTTAAAGAGTATTCTTAATCTTCAATACAATGTCACTGTAACCTGTGATATACATATCAGTTATTGTATAAACGATTACAATTATTTATTATACATATTTTTTGCATTTAGCAATTTCATTATTTACATATAAGTCATATATTACAAGGAACAACTCCAATTTATTGTTGTTGTTTTGTTGTGTTTATCTAGGCAAGTTAATATTAACTATGTAAACACAACAAAACAACAACAACCATAAATTGGTTATAGATATTGCGATAAATTAGGTCACAATACACTTTTCTATGATGTTGTAGGTAAGGTGATATTGTTGGCTCGAATTTAGCCTATTACCCAAAAACATTTAAAACTCAACTTAGAAGCCAATACTCACATCTACCTCTGAGCCCAGTTGGAGATAGAAAAAATACACCAGCCGTGAGTGAGAAGAAGCAAGGGTCCAGCTTTATTGTTCCATTCCACCACACGAGATCCACACCGATGAGAATTCTCAAAAGTGATCCCAATATCCTGAGCTTAAGCTCCAGTATTTATACTGTATTTACACACTAGATAACCCATAGGTTTCCAGAAAAGGCCTATTTCACTTACCCATAGAATTGAAACCAGGGGTTTTAATTTACACATAAAATCAGAACCCAGGCATTTCCAACAACCCAGGAAACAAAAACCCAGAGTTTCTAGTTACCTAGGTGGTCAAAAACCAGGATTCTCATTTACCTAGGGGGTCAAAAACCAGTATTCTCATTTACCTAGGTAGTCAGAAACCAGGATTCTCAATTCCCTAGGTAAAAAAAATGACGTAGGCAAGATGACTAAACAACCGGGAGGGACCTTGGTCTTATCGTTAAATAGAGGGGGGGGGCAGTTTGACCCAGCCACCCTTATAACTGGCTCTCTTCATGGTTCTCTTAAAATTAAGGCCTTCCTTGCGAGCCAAGAACCCTCACCATTTGAGTCATGAGTAGGTTTACATTTTCCTGTATTTCTAGTTTATAATTTATTTTCATATTTGCACTATATTTCTTATTTTGTATATATTTATACTACTTGAAAAGCGGTTTACTGTACTTCCAACTTCTTAATATCATTACAGTTCTACTGTCCTGCATATCCTACTATTCTGTTTTTTTTTTTTATAGAGTTTCTCTATTACTATAAGATATTATTAAAGTTATTCATGTGTGTGTATGAGAAAGAGAGAGTGTGTGTGTATGTATGTTGTGTCTACTTGCCCGCCCTTGACTGTACGAGTGTGTGTGTGTGTGTTTTTAGCACTCCTCAGCTCGTACACTTCTTTTTGACTTTTTTGACTATTACTGCTCTTAAATTGCTCGTAATTCCAATCTGTCAATGTCCGCCTAATCCCGCTTCTATGTGTCTAGGTGCCCGTTTTTCCTTCTTCTCCCTTATGTTTATTTTATGACATTTTTTATCCACAACAATATCCATCCATCCATCCATCCATCTTCAATACCACTTATCCTTCAGGGTCACGGGGAACCTGGCGCCTATCCCAGGGAGCATCGGGCACAAGTATATCCATTCATACACTACGGACACTTTTAGACATGCCAATCAGCCTGGCATGCATGTCTTTGGACTGGGGGAAGAAACCGGAGTACCCGGAGGAAACCCCCACAGCACGGGGAGAACATGAAAACTCCGCACACACAGGGCCGCAGTGGGAATCGAGCCCCCGACCCTGGAGTGAGGCGAACGTGCTAACCGTTAAGCCACCATCCACCTGGTATTGTGATATCTTTTTTTAGTAATTACAAAATAAATAGTATTGAATGAAAGCAGCTAATTATATGTAAATTTGCTGATGTTTTTAAAAAGCCTAATCTTTCAAATATCTCCCTCCTTTAAAAAAAAACAAAACTATTTTCAGTGTTAGAATTTAGTTTTTGTAGGAATGAAATAAATAAAATATCTAACTCAATTGAACAGTTCTTACTTGTTACTACTGGTACTACTTGTATTGTTCTCTGCTAGATATATATCGCTTTGCTTGTATTTTTCTCATTTGTTAGTCGCTTTGGATAAAAGCGTCCGCTAAGTGAATAAATGTAATGCACTTTAAATCTATTCATTTATTTTACATCCCCCCATCTGTTTACATGTTTTCACATCACGGCTACTTTGGTGACAGTTTGTTAGCTAAATTATATAGCATGATACATATCCCTGCTTGAGTGTGGGGGCATACTTGGCCAATAAAACTGATTCTGAATCTGATTCAGAAAAATGGCAGTGATCCGTACGGAAGCCGAAGGAATCGACTCTTATTGAAGAGCTGAGCCAAAGGATTCGGTTCACTTAAAAGAGCCAGTGCTTTCCGTCACTGAAGGAAGTGAAGTGCGCGGTGAAAAAGCATCATAATGGACGCTACAGTGGCATGTAATAATTGTCGCTTACCGTACACGTTGTCTGGTAAAAAAAAAAAAATGTTTTAAACAAATTCTCTGTATTTACTTATACAAGTATTTTCCGGACGCATCTTGGTTACACACTGCTGAATGCGCTGAATGCAATGTGGTTTCAGAACACACCTAATTAACCTAATTAGCTAGTGAACCTTTGACAATTAGCAGACTACATCCTCAAAGTGAGCGTTTTAAAGCTAAACAATGAGACTTAATTGATAAACATGGCCTTCAAATTAGCTTGAGTTTAGTTGGCTAGCTAGCTAAGCATTAAAGCTTAATTTTCTTTCTTTTTTTTTTTGTTGTTTTTTTGCAGCGTGGTTTCTTAAAAATGATAAACAACCAAATTCCACACAGCAAATGTTAGCCATGTGAAATGTTAAGAGCAGTGGGGGAAATTTCCTCCATGTGATGTTTAGCTTCATAAATAAGTGAACTTGATGTTTTTTGGTGGTTTTGTTGCTGTTTACAGAGGGTGAGGTTATGGGGAGGCTGCCCCATCTGCTCTTCTGTGTGGAGTGTCTCTGCTCTCTGCAGTGTCCTCAGGACTCCAACTCCGTCCCCTCAGTCAGCTGTCCCGAGTGTAGGGTGAGTACTCTTCACAACTCCTGTCCATGCAGCCATCACTCCCTTACTGCGCTACAGCATGTCAACCAGCTTTCACAACTCTTTTTAGGGAAAGTAGCTAAAGCATGCTCAATTTGTCACCAGATGACACCATAGACTAATTTTTTCCAATTACTTATGATATGGCAATGAATATTACTAACTAGTTTTAAAAAAGAAAGCGAGGCAGATAGGGTGCCGATACTTGTAGAGTTGCATAGATATATCATGAACATGCACATTTTTTAACGCGTTTACAAATGAAGAAGGCAGGCAAAAAGAAGTCGTGAAAGGTGAGTAGTCTGAAGGAAATGGTTACTCGTTTGTCAGCATCAACAAGAAAAGTGTTTAAAATGAAGAACTATGGGACAGTAAAGTTTTTTTTAAACATAACTTTCTCAGATTTACTAAGTAGATAGCTTTAGTTGGTCATTACTACACACCATAACGTTAGATAAGTGTGTCTGAGTTTAGTATTTATGCAGACCTTTTATATATATATTTTTTTATGTCTCCACCACTAAGTCTGTCCATCCATCTAAGGTTCTCATTAATGCAATATCTCAAGAACCAGTGGTTGAATGTTTGTAGGAATTCTATAGACTATATAGTTGTTGTAACCAGCAGATGACTTGATTAGTATTTGGAATTGATAAACAAATATCAACAATCAAAAATAAACGAGGTCACAGCAGTTTCATGTTTAGGAACTCAAGGCCCTTTATTGTTTTTTTTTGGCTAGCTACGGTTTTGCCATCATTCCATGCTTCTGTGTGTCCTTGCTTTTGCATGAGATTCTTGTTTAGTGTGACATCTCAAGAACGAAAGGTTGAATGTTTTATAGTGTAGCAGCAGCGGCAGGTGGAACACAGACAGAGTGAGACTGGTTAAGAGAGCTTTTATTTTGTAGCATGGGAGTGCAGAAGGATCATGGGACACTCTGTCCTGGGGAAGCAGTCTGTGAGGGAGGTGTTAGAGAGGAGTGTGGTCGCTATGGGCCAGGCAGAGCGGTGTAGGCTGGTAGCAGAGTGCGGAGGGAGCGTAGGTAGTGGGGGTGAGGGCTCTTGGGGGGAGAGACTTGCTGTCGTCATCGTCATCTGCAAGACATAGAACAGAATTGATCAGCATAGACACGTAGACAAAAGCTGCTCAAGCTTCTGAGGTTGTGATGCCTTTTTATCCTCTCCAGTCTTCTCTGAGAGGGTGAGGAGTTGCAGTGTTTATCTGCTGCAAGTTGTGCTCTATTTCCCCACCTCATGCTCTGCTGCAGTCGACAACAGTGGTGCTGAAATGACTGTCTGTTCAGCACCTGGGTGGCAGTAGTGTGAGGAGCGTTTTTCACCTCTTCAACAGGTTCACATGGTACCTGTACGTTTCTGCTCGCTTACCGGCTGCTGCAGGCGTTATCGTCAGCTGCTGGAGGCTGGCCTCCATTAGTTGCTGCAGCATGGAATCCATGTTTTTATTTTTACATTTTTTATTATTATATATTTTTTCCTTTATTTTTTATTTGGCCGGGTCTGTGCTCATTCCCGCATCCTTCACCAGACTTACAAATGAGAAAATACAAAATACAAGCAAAGCAGTATATCAAGCAGAGAACACTGCAAGTAGTGCTACAATAGAAGATTTTTAATTGAGTTCTAGAAGATGCAAAAATGTAATCAGCCCTGAGATTCTAACCAGCGACCTTGGCATTCTTAACACCACGCACTATTTAACTGAGCTACATTGCCACATATATAATATATCATAATAGTTTCGAAGAGAATTTTTAAGCGAATATTTGTAAGTGTCCAAAATTATATGGACGGCGCTCCGTGCAGCGGGGAAAGCACTCAGACATAGCCCGGGGAGGGAGCGTCATGTCGCACAGACTCTGGCCAGCTCCAGGCCGATCATCGCTGATTTTTTCCCGGGTGTTGAAGAGTTACCATTGATGAAATTCTTACTTTACATTTATTTGGTAAAAAGCTTAGACTTTTCCGGAGCATTCTGCCGTTAGGGGCGATGAAGAGTTCCTGGATAGCAAGCACATTAGGCCGATTCTGGTAGAAATGCGCCACTGTCGGCTCAATGCCGGTATCGGTGAAAAGGTAATTGCCCAGAGCCCTGCTGACCGTTCACACCACTTCTCGCTGACAGACGGTTTTTGCTATGTGGGCCAATCTCGGCTGAAAGCAGGTGTACTTGCGGCAGGTCCATACTCGGTGTAGCGGTGTGTATCTGCTTTTTCAAGTTCGTTAAGTCACAGACGGGCCACAGCTAAAATTAAGGAGCTCAGCCGCCTGGAAAAAACTTTTGACGGTTAAATCAGTTAGGATACTCGAGGCTGCAGTCATTCTTCGTTTTCAAGAGGAATCATTTCAGCTGAAGAAGGTAAGTAATTTAATTGAGTAATTTCAGTCTACAATATTGTTTGATATTTAAAATGTCAGGGAGAAAATGTTTTTTAAAAATCTTTTCAACGGTATGTGTGATTGTGACAAGAACATCAGACGGTATCCTAGCAGCTAGCTAGCCGGCTAGCTAATTTAGGTTAAGTTAAGAGGCAGCTTGACACTTTTTTTTTATAAAGCTTTTTTAATTGCTCTACAAATAAGATAAACTCCTAGTTTATTCCTTCCGTTCCTGTTTTACTACTTTTTATTTAACTTTTTTAATATATTGTGTCAGAAAACCCACACAGTTTGCAGCATGCTGTGTCCCGTTATTAGATTATATTGTCCACTTGGCAGTATAACAGACCTGTTGTTCGGCTCAACACTGTATTTCTTATGTGCAATTCTTAGCCATAGTCTAGCAATATACTAATTTTTTGTCTCATTGAGTGATCCTGAAGGGATTGAATAAAGTTTAAATGCAACTGTATTTTACAGACAGCGATAAAGAGGGCAGGACCTGGTCAGACCTCCAGTCAGACGTGGAAGTGTCTGGGTAAAGACCACCAAGGTGTAAAACATGCAGATATTTGTTCAGCACATCGCTATTGCTATTCCTTGATGCTTTGAGAGCATATTCAAAGTTGTATTTTTCATGAAACATTGTAGAATTTGGCAATATAGTCAATATTTTACACTCTTACAGAGATGCTGCAGAACTGGCAGCCGATGGACGATATGCCGTGTGAGCGTATTCTTCTGCTTTCTGATTAACTTTCTTTGGTAGGTATTAATTAACCGTGATTTCCACTCAGCCATCTTACTGGAATTGTGTAGGTTACCAATAAGACTGAGGATGGAGTTGTATAGTTGTATAACAAAATATATTTTATTTTCTTTATCATAGCCATGCTGAGGGAGGTGTTGACTAAATTAGAGATGGTGCTGGACCAACAAACCACTGAGATTGCTTCAACTACAGGAGGTCCAGCTGCAGCCTTTGGATGTTGATGAAGATTTACTGCCCTGCAAGACCTTCCTCAACTGCGTAGTTTGGAGCGAAGGATGCAACAGAGCCCAGATTACAAGCAAGATCTGGTGAGAATTTTTTTTCTTTTTTTTTTGTTAACAACTACTTGCACAATTACACAGCGACTGAGAGCATTTCTGTTTTCTCAAGGTGACACACTCGTACTCAAAGCACAATGTTCAACACCACTTTGATATGAGGGAACAGTTATGACCTACTCTTTAGTAGAGATGGAAAACATGGAAAACACAAGCCGTGGTAATCCACGGCTAGATGTGCATTAAACGATTTTAATGCCTGATGTGGAGGAAATGAACCACTCGTTCAAATCGTTTAATGCACACCTAGCCATGGATTACCCCGCCTATACCATGGTCTTTCCACAATTAATAACGTTAAAGCTGTCATTGGTTTAGAAGCACAAACTTTGATTAGAAGTTTAAAATAATCGTTAATTTTTATTAGTTAAGTCGTTAGATCTGGAATTTTGCCCGATATATATCAGACACAGAGATAAAGTAGTATGATAAGATTACATTTATTCGAATGAATTGACAGATATCTATCAGAGAGAGAGAGAGAGAGAGATTAAGCGTGTATGAATTACCTGCATCATGTGTGCCTCTCAGCAGTCAGTGTTGCGCAACAGTAGTGTAGTAAAACTGAGAGTTGAATTACTTCAGAAACAGTGCTCTTACCACCTCGTTGCTGAGAAATATCATGTAGCTTTTCACCAGCAAAGCTATTTTTATTGTTAAAGTTGCAGACAGCGCTGGCAAGAGGTGTCTGTTCATATGAATGTCAATGTATGCTCGAGTGTCTGTGCGTGTGTGTGCATGTAGGCTGCGCATTGATTTAGAAATGATCACGGTGATCAAACTGACTGGAACTACCTGTGCAATAAACGGTTATAATGCACACCTTCCAGCCAATCAGAATCCAGTATTCACAATGACCATGGTATAAGCATAATTAATGCTTATGATTCATAATGACTGTATGATATGTATTGCTTTATTCCAAAGTTCATAGAAACCTCTTTACGCCTAAAGCTGCAGCGTTGGAGGTCGAGGGGACCATGAAGAGGTGGCTCCAGCTGGCATCAGATCAAGAGTGTGGGTGCAAGAGAAGTCTTTTGCAAAAAGAAGGTATGTAGAGTGTTTTAACTGTGGTGTTTTTGTGGTATTTGTTAAAATGTTCATACTGTAGTCTATTTTTAATTGTTCATAAAAAATGTTTTTAAAAAAATCCTTGCTGTTTTTAAGCGGTTGAATTAGTGTGCGTGTTTGTTGGTAGCTGGGTGGGTACACAGTTGCGGTCGGAAGTTTACATACCCCTTGCAGAATCTACAAAATATTAATACTCTTAACAAAATAAGATTGATCCTGTGTGATCGTTGGGAACTCCATTGTGCGAAACGTCCGCGTCGCTTCAACAAGGGGTAAGGTGCACACACAGTTTTTCTTTTGTTTGTGTCCTTGATGTCGCTGAGCAGCTAACAGGAATCCTGAAGAAGGACTAGCGCATTGGAGCGGTCGTGCTGCACGTGGGGGCAAACATCAGGCTGTGGCAGGCGGAGGTTCTGAAGAGGGACTTCTCCAGCCTGATCGAGACGGTACGAGGCAGATCACCCACCGCGAAGATCATCGTCTCTGGACCTCTTCCCTCATACAGAGGTGGAGCTGAAAGGCTCAGTAGACTTCTTGCTTTGAATGACTGGTTAGTTTCTTGGTGTAATGAACAGAATCTGCTGTTTGTTAATAACTGGAATCTGTTCTGGGATCGGAACTGCTGTCAGACAACATTTCCAAGACGCTACAGACCAAGTGACTGTCTACCGTAAGCACATTTTCCTACAATAACAAAGTTCATCATAAGCAATGTTCAGTTAATAGTCCAACACCTGTAGTACATTCTATAGAGACTGTGTCTGTTCCCTGAGCTATACAATTACATAGACAATTTCAGAATGTTTGTTTTAGTAACCTAATTAACCTAAAATTAGATCATACATCCAGCACCTTTAATCTGAAGCTAGGACTATTAAGCATTAGATCTCTTGCGTCTAAGGCTCTTATTGTTAACGACATCATTACTGATCAGGAATGTAATTTAATGTATTTAACGGAAACTTTGATTAAACCAAACGAGTACATAGCATTAAATGAAGCCAGTCCTCCTGGATACAGTTATGTACATCAGCCTCGTTCAGCTGGTAGAGGAGGAGGTGTTGGACTCCTCCATAGTCAAAATCTAGCCGTCACACAAAAACCTAGTAATAAATTTAATTCTTTTGAAATTCTTTATACCAGCATAACTTATGTAGCCACTAAAAATAAGTAAATTCCTCTAATTATTTTTTACGGGCCCCCAGGGCCATATGCTGAATTTCTTAGTGAATTTGCAAACTTTATCTCAAACCTGGTTGTGTCTGTAGATAAAGCATTAATCGTCTGTGATTTTAATATTCACTTTGATATCCAGAAGACCCTCTGAGAACAGCGGTTGTGTCCATCTTAGATTCAGTAGGGATTAATCAGAACGTAATCGGGCCTACTTATAATGGTGGTCACACTCTTGACCTCATACTAACATACGGATTAAATATAGAAAATATTATAATTTTTCCGCAGTCTAAAGTTGTCTCAGACCATTATCTTATCTCTTTCATAATACGAATGGATCATAATATTTCCACCTCGCCTTGCTACCGCATAAAGCGTGCTTTCACATCAGCTACTGCACCGAGCTTCATAAATAACCTCCCAGAGACATCAATTATATTTGGATCACCATCTGATCCGATAGAACTCGATTAGGTGACTGAAAGCTTCGAGTCAACACTCCGCTACATGCTAGATAGAGTGGCTCCACTCAAAAGAAAAATAATTAGAGAGAAAAAGCTAGCACCCTGGTATAACGATCAAACGCGAACCTTAAAACAGACAACTCGACAATTAGAACATAAATGGCGTCAAACCAAACTGGTGATATTTCAAACAGCATGGAAGGAGAACCTACTGAAATATAGGAAATCTCTTAGCGATGCTAGAAAAGTCTCTCCACCTTAATAGGAGACAACAAAAACAATTCTAGATTTCTATTCAACACAGTAGTAAAATTTACTAGGAATGAAACCACCACAGAGAGAAACACTCAATCACAATCATTACATAGCGGTGAAGATTTCATGGAACTTTTTTATTGGTAAAGTTGAAAATATTAGATGTGAAATTCAGGCTATTAAATTAAAACCAGACAGTATTATAACTAACCCTGTAGACGATGATCTAGCAATATCGGATTAATGTTTAGAATGTTTTACTCCCCTTAGAAAGACCGAACTAGCTTCATTAATCTCTACAGCAAATTCATCAACTTGCATACTAGATCCCGTACCTACATGTCTATTTAAACAGATTTGTCCTGGAGTAATTGAACCATTTTTAAATATAATCAACTCTTCCCTTAGCACTTGCTATGTACCTAAATCATTTAAATTAGCAGTTATTAAACCCCTGATTAAAAAACCTGATTGACCCGTCTCAACTGTCCAGCTATAGACCAATATCTAATCTCCCCTTCATCTCCAAGATCTTAGAAAAAGTTGTACACAGCAGTTATGCTCGTACTTACATAGGAATAACATTCATGAAATGTATCAGTCAGGACGTAGACCTCATCATAGCACAGAGACAGCGTTAGTTAAAGTAGTAAATGACCTTCTACTGACCTCTGATCAGGGTTTGTCTTGTTGCTTGTGTTACTTGACCTTAGTGCAGCTTTTGATACTATAGATCACACTATTCTCCTTGATAGATTAGAAAATGTTGGCATTAAGGGAACAGTCCTCTCCTGCCTCAGGTCTTATTAGACCGATCGTTATCAGTTCAGTTTGTAGATGTAAATGGAGACTTCTCCATGAATACCGAGGTTAAATTTGGTGTTCCACAAGGTTCTGTTTGAGGCCCACTGCTTTTTATTTTGTATATGCTACCTCTAGGTCAAATTATTCATAAACATGGAATGAATTTCCACTGTTATGCTGATGATACAGAGCTGTATGTTTGCAACTGAACAATAACAACAATAAACAACAACTGAAGAATAGCGATAAACTTCTGTTTTGTAAGTCAACTGTTTTGTAAGTCAAACTTTTTAATGTTCACCTGGAATTTGACTCCTATGTGACTAAATGATGGAATTGTATCTTATGTTGGACCATGTATTCCAGAGATTTTTTATTTGAATTTCTTGCTTACTTGAAGACGATGAGGCAGAGCAGCATCGGAGAGACAGTTCGCTCCATTCTCCAAAGAATCGGGGAGAACAGTCTGTAATGTATGTTTTTGTTGAACGTGTCAAAAGGTGGGAAGCTGGCTTTGACTGATCAGGATGAAGTGTATCGCCTTGTACACTGTGAGTATGAAGGATAAAAAATGTATACCGTAATTTTCGGACTATTGAGCGCACCTGAATATAAGCCGCACCCACTAACTTTAAAAAAAAAAAATTGTACATATATAGGCCGCACTTGTCTATAAGCCGCAGGTGTCCACGTTGTAACGCGAGATATTTACACAGAAAGATGTTACACAGAGAGATTTTTTTAACTTTTAATTAAATACATACCGTAAATGCTTTTTTTCCTGAACAGTGCATGCCAAGCTTACGTGCAGCAGCTCTATTTCCTTCTTCAACAGCCAGATCGATCGCCTTTAACTTGAAAGCTGCATCAAATGCATTTCTTCGTGTGTTTTCCATGATGAGGGTGTGTGCATGAAGTGCAAATGACTGATCTGAAGAATTTAGTGTGAGTGTGTTTGATTTAATTCGAACAATTTCATTGGCCCACTGTGACCTGTTCTGTAATTTCATTGGTCCGATGTGACGAGGCTAAATGTTTTGGCGGCATGAAGCTCGTTAGCCCGTAAAAATCCATAAATTAGCCGCATCATTGTTTAAGCCGCAGTGTTCCAAGTGTGTGAAAAAGGTAGCGGCTTATAGTCTGGAAATTACGGTACGTGACATTATATGCCTCCTTTGCAAACTCTTGAAAAGAAAGTCTTGCCTTCAGAAATTGGACATTTTCTCTGTTATTGCATTCCAAGGCTGAATGTTTTTGTTGATATTTATGTTACAGATATTGCCAAACAAGCACATGGACGTGAATATACTGTTGCCGGTTGCAGAGAGGCCATCGGCAGCTACCTAAAAAATGCCCCAGGCAGGAAAAGTGGCAAGAAACATATTATGAGTGTTTATGATGAAGGTTAGAATTTAAATCTACAACTTCTGTGATTCTTTTTCTTTTCTCGTTCATACAAATGTGCCATTGTGTAACACTGTTGACTGACTCATTAGTTTTTATATCCATTTGAAAAGCAAAAACCTTTCCACTATGCATATAACTGAAAGTGCATACATGCTCCAAACCTTTTGTGAATATTGATGATTGATTTGGAGGTTTCAAATTATGAGTGAATTGTGGTTCACTTTCTTGCGATCAGGAATGTGAAGCTAATGTCTGTAGTTTTACTGATTCCGAAATTGTTGGTTCAGACTGCATCATATAGTATACATGTATATACCAATGAAATGAAATGCCATATATTCAGATATATCCACTGGCTGTTCACAGCAGAGCTATGTGGGATCTCCAGTGCGTCCTGCAAGAATTGGGCCTGAGTCCAGTTCAGATTCAATTTTGTAATCTCATTCCTCTCCCTCGCGTGACAGCCTCCAAACAGTACAATTCTAATGAGCTTGAATATACGGGGAATTCCATTGGGTTTGATGTCTGACTAATTAAAGACCAACCTCTTCTATGAACACCTAACCAACTCATAATTAAAAAAAAATTATAAAAAAAAAAAAAAATGCACTTACACCTCTAGTCTGCACTTTGCTTCTTCTAGAATTCAATTAATAGATCTTGTATGGTAGCTGCTCTTGTATTGTTCTCTGCTTGATATATCGCTTTGCTTGTATCTTTCTTATTTGTAAGTCGCTTTGGATAAAAGCGTCTGCTAAGTGAATAAATGTAATGTAAATGTAATAAATTGTTTTCTTTGATTAGCAATACATAGGTACTATATCTGGCTGTTTTGTGTGTTGCAATATTGAATGTCATTTTTCAGCTATTCACTTTGTCTGCATTTACTAAAATTCATGCATGTTTATTAAAAATATTCAAGGAGTTTGTTAAACTATATAATTTTTGTCTATCATTCATAAGATTCATCATGGGAATTCCATAGACCAGAATCTAACATCCACATTATTGAAGCATTGTTTAATTACAGATTTTTTAAAGCATGCGGTATGTTATATGCTTTAATTGTATCTTGCCACATAATGTTGGAAAATGAGTACTTGTGTACTTTTCAAGAAATTAGATACAAAAAGAATTCCACATATCTGATTAGAAAAAATAGCATCGTAATGTGTGTAACTTTGTCTATAAATATTTGTGTAGTGTATTTACACCACATTGAGGTGTATATACAGGCAATTACAAAATACTATGAGCATATTGTTGAGTTTTTCTGGAATTCCATATCCCAGTTTTACTGTTTTATAAAGCACTGAATGGTTTGGGTCCAATATATATTTCTGATCTACTGGTACATTATGAACCATCCAGACCTCTGAGGTCATCTGGAACAGGTCTGCTTTCTGTTCCCAGAGTCAAAACTAAATGTGGAGAAGCAGCATTTAGTTTTTATTCTCCACATATCTGGAACAAACTCCCAGAAAACTGCAGATCTGCCAAAACTTTCAGTTCTTTTAAATCAAGACTGAAGAATTTTCTTTTTGCTGCTGCTTTTAAATCAATCATCAAGGTATTTTAATTAATATCTTATGCTGCACTGTAACCTTTTTAATCTGTTTTAACCTGTTTTTTATTGTTTTGTTTTTATTACTATATATATATATATATATAATATATATATAAATAATAGTTATTAATGTTCATCATCTAAAAAAACAAACATTATGTAATATACATAACAGTATATTTATCATAATGAAGTTCACTCATTAATAACGAATAATAAACATTTCTATACCCCCCACAATGTTGATAGAAATATAAAGTATGTGTGTGTATATATATATATATATATATATATATATATATAATGTGTGTGTGTGTGTGTGTGTGAAAGGAAATTCTCTTATATCATGTACTCTCTTATATTATGAATTGCTATCAAATACCTATGATGAATAATTTAATTACCTCTTTGAATAAGCTGATCACTTGCCATCTTTATTATAGTAGACTTATTTTGTAGTATGACCCTGGGTGCTGTGTGTTTTGTCTAAATCTGTCTGGCCCCTGCACCAGTAGAAACTGTCCACGCACTGCTTCTTATCAATGTGTATAAATACTCTTGGTTTGCATGAATAAACTCGGACGTCTCCGTGAGCATGCATGTGTCCGTGCGTGTTCACTTAGGCTCCCCAGATCTGAAACGCTCTGAGGAAAACCACACTTTCTAGCTCATAGCAGCACAGAACTAAAAGTTAATAGAAGTAAATAATTGTAGAACAGGCTGAAAGGGCTGACGGAGATCTGAAGACATAAATATGAGATTCCATGAGATACTTGGAAATCTAACTATATATATATATATATATATATGTCCCCTTCTCTCTATACCACGTTCTAAATATTCAAACAGCCCAAGAAAGAAAATTTTCTGTTTTCTGAGACGATGAAGTGGCTCTTAAAAGAGCCTTTGTGTGTATTAGACGGAGTTGTGGTTTACACGCGTTCTCCGCGAATACGGCGGGCCAGCTGAATATCCTTGGGCATGATGGTCACTCTCTTGGCCTGCGTTCTCTAGTTTTGACATATCAAAAACAGTACACGGAGCTTCTGAACTGTTTAACTGTTTAGCATTATTATTATTATTATTATTATTATTAAATTTAAAGAACATACCCTCGATTCTTGACATGGAAATGTTGTTTGTAAGTTTACATTGAAATAATATATCCAGATATCTGTACAGCTGCTTTGTGACAATGTCCATTATTAAAACACGCTACATAAACTAACAAAATGCAAAGGGTAGATACAGCAATGATTTAATACAACTCCGTTCAAATGAATACAGAGGCCTGCTCAGACACCACAGCGTTTAAAAACTCGACATTCGCGGCATCATAAACGGGGAAAATGGTCACGCATACCACCAGGACAGGTCTAGAACTCTGAACACTGCTCCAATTTCACTATATATGTGCGCGCGCCGGCCAGACAGACGGAAAGAGACACGGTATACAGACAGCACACCAACACATTTAAAGCATATTCACACGATGATGATGATGATGATAAATAGTTTGATATTTCTGTAAAGCTGCTTTGAGACAATGTCTATTGTAAAAGCGCTATACAAATAAATAAAAATTGAATTGATAAATATACTGCTATGTATATTATATAATGTTAAAGTACACAAATTGATTTGTAATATGAAAATATTGATGTATTTCTAATGTTATTAGAAATTTCATTCTCATCACTGCTTCATGTGTTCCCTACGTGGCCTCATCTATCCACAAATAGGGAAGAACATTACAAAGATAGGTAAAGTATACAATAATTATCATGAACAGGTTAAAAAAAGGGGAGAGAGAGTATGTTGGATAAAAAGTATCTCAGGTTATGTCTTTCAGTCGTCCTCCGTCAGCCTTCAGCCTTTACTTCTCTTAACTCTTAGTTCTGTGCTAGGAGCGAGAAAGTGTGGTTGACCGCAGAGCGTTCAGGCCTGGAGAGTCTGAATGAACACACACTAATGCATGCTGCTCACAGAGACATCCACCAACCACAGGTCACTTCTAAAACGCTCTGGTCCCCATGGAGAAGCTTTGGCAGCAGCCACAGGAGTACCGAAGCTGGGGAAGTCCTCGGAGCTATTCATATCAGAGGCCTTCTCACTGCTGGTAGCCCAGGGTGCCTCCCTCACCACAAATCCATTGGAGGGCCCACGGGGTTCCTCAGGTTTGGCTGCTGCAGTGCCAGATGGCTTCATGTAGGCCATCTTGGCCTCATCTTCCACCACATCAGCCATATATTCCTCTTCCAAGTTCAGGAGATGATCTATGGCTTCATCAACCATCTCTGGACGGCCAGTTACAGTAACCAAATTGGGATCTGCAGCTCCGCTCTGAGGAAACCGAAGATCAACTTTAAATTCATCCATGATTTTGCGGATACCCTTGGTACGAGCACCAATAATGCGAGCATGAACTCTGCTGTCCAAGGTAATGTCCTCAGATATAATTTCCTCCAGTTCAACAACAATGCCTTGGATAGCATCACGTGCTGCTATAGTATTCTGCTCATAGCCGGTCATGCTGAGCTGGTCATGGTTCTCGTCATTTTTCTCAGGGAACTGGATGTTGACATCATGGTCAGTATGGATCTGGGTGATTATGGCACCCTTGCGAGCAATGATCTTGAGATGATATTTGGGATCCACAGTGATGGTCAACTTGAAGCTCCTGAGAGCCCGATCCTCCAGTTCAGCCTGCAGCCCTTTGATGCACTCAAGAAGCCCTTCTTTAGGTCCAGGTGAGTGGCAAGGCCTGTAACGGAAATTATGTCGGACTGGAGCTCAGGAGCAGGCACTTGAATATTGACCTCAAATTCATCCATCATTTTGCGAATGCCACTTCCTTTCTGCCCAGTGATGTAGCGATGAAGCTCAAAAGGCACTTCTCCTTCAATGCTCACATGTACCAGAACCTTCAGGGCTTCCACTGCAGCCTCACGTCTCCATGTAATATTTCTTGGCCAACTACCACAAACTTGGAACAGAGTACCCCTTCTGGGAAACTGCCGTTCCCGAGTTTGGACACACGAGGGCAGTCAAGCTCCATCCAGCACAACGCCGCCTGAAACAGAAGGTAGATTTGGGCTATTTTACACTGACGCAGCTCATCAGCGTTATTACTGTGCATTGTCTAGTTTTCACATATCAAGGACAATACACGGAGCTTCTGAACTGTTTAACAGCATCATCATTATGATTTAATTTTTAAAGAACGCACCCTCTTCTCTAGACATGGAAATGTTGGGGTTTTTTAAGTTTACATTGTCACACAGCAGCTGTACACATATCTGGATATATTATTTCAATGTCCATTCTTAAACACAGATGAACAAACAAAGAAACTAACCACATGAAAAGGTTAGATAGACCAATGATTAGATACTACTCCGTTCAAATGAATACAGACGCCTGCTCAGATACCACAAAGTTTAAAAACCTCGACATTCGCGGCGTCATAAAGGGAACAACCGTCAAGCATACCATCAGGAAACTTATAGAACTCTGAACGTGACGTCATAACAGATCTTATGGCTCGCTGCTCCGATTTGACTATACATGTCTGTGCACGCGCGCCGGGGAGACTGACCTAGACACGGTATAAGGACAGCACACAAACACATTTAAAACATATTAACACATTAACATTATATCATGTACATAGCAGTATAGTTATCGTGATAAAGTACACAAATTTACTGCTAATATTAACATTATTAATGTCTTTCTAATCTTATTAGTCATTTCATTCTCATCACTGCTCCTACATAACTTCATGTGTTCCCTAGGTGGCCTCGTCTATTTCACTCGAGAATATCCACAAATAGGGAAGAACATTACAGAGATAAAGGCTTAAAATTGCTTGGATGATAAAAAGTCAATAAATACGAAATCACTAAATAACTTTAAAGGGTTTATTTTCTACAGAACATGAATACAATCCTTTCACTCAAAATAGGACTCCCCGCTGCAGACGTTTTCAAAAAAGCTCCTAGCGTCATATCTAGCGACTTTTTAGCCAAACCTTAGCTACTTTCTGTAGAAGAGAATGGCCAGTACTGCCCGGTGAGTGTGAGGTCCTGCTTTCCCCCCGGAGACACGCCTCTCTCTGCGGCTACTCTGTTCAGTGAGGGGCAGAGAGGAGCAGCACATTCATTCACTTCTAACTTTCTCTCTGAGAGATTATTTTACATGGAAATATAGCACGAAATCACAGTGCACTCGTTGTCTTTAACTTATGTGTGTGGTGGTTTAGTCAGATGACATCACGGTTATAAAATCAGGATTTTAACAGTGTAGATCAGCAGCTTGGAAAAGGTTTGAAAGTGACTGCTGGTGAACATGTAGTCTCTTATTGGGCCGTGGTTCAGTCACTATTTCATACTCGTCCTGTTGTCTGACAACAGAAACAGAAAAATACGTAAATGAAAACAGCTTTATTGGGAATTTGGCTGTAAAGGGCTGACTTTAGGCAGAATGAAAATACGATGTAATGATGTAATGAATATGCTAATTAGTGCATGACATCATCTAGAAACGTGTGGACACAGTGCTCCTGTCACTCACTTGGAGTATTTTAACATTATAGTGAAGATAATTCAGTGCCTGGGAAATACAAATTTAGTCCATCACGGCGGGGAAAAGGAGCTATATTAAAATTGGCTGTGTTTTTATTATTATTATTAATACTAATAATATTTTTTTGGAATTTAAAAAGAAGAAATAAAGAATATGTTTGAATGACATCTCTTGTATAGTCTGTGAAAACAAAAGCATACACAGTATTTGAAAAGTGCTTGAAAGTCCTGGAATTTCATTATGAAGCATCTGTACAGACCCTGTTATATGTACTATGTGATTGATGTATTAAACATGCCTCTTGATTTCTGGGTTTAGCATAGTTATACCTCGGTTTGAGTTTAAAACAATAGCTAGATTTACTGGTAGAATATTGCTAGTTAAGTTTCTCTCAGAAATATTATTGAGTAGATAAAGTATATTCAGTAGCTTTTTTGGGATAGTGAGAATTTAGGTTAATATAGTAGAAAACAAAACACTCAGATTATCCTGGTTGTAAGAACTGCTCATTCATCTGTACACCTTTACAGTTTTCACTGCAGATATATCATCAGCTTTATTGAACAATACTCAGAATCCTTGTCACCTCCCAGCCAATCAGTCATCAGTCATGATGAATTTTTGTATGGTTGGAAGCATGTTTAAAACACAGAAAGTGCTGAGATCATGTAAGAATGAGGTTTTACTCACTGGCATAAATGTGTTCACTTTAAACTTTGCTCCTTCCCTTAAACACTTACCTGCTTGAGAATTTCCAATGTTTGTAGAATGATGATTCTCAGTACAGCACATTACCAAATATTAATGGGATTTTAATTTATTTATTTATTTGTGACAATTATGGGATTTTTTAATTTATATAATATGCGAACATTTTATTTATTTTTTTTTTTACATGATTTTACACCTTATCTTATTTGGCTCATCAAGGTTCAGAGCATTCCATTCTCTTAAATCAACATTTCCCATTGTTAGTATCAGAATCTTATTTAACATGCAACATATTCAATAATCTGTAACTAAGACTCAATAAAGAAATTCTCATTACACAGTGTCCAGAATGTCTCTGAAACACTTCAGCCTATGATTAGCCATGGATTCCTGGGAGGACACTGTAGCAGTCTCTGAGGATTTCTTCTTATCACTTCACTGTAAAAAAACAACAACAACAAAAAAAAACAACCCCAAACCATTAAATGCTGGCTTCATCTTCTTTTAATTTGATTGTCAGTGCTCAACTCAAACCAACAGCAGTATTATTAATAATATCAGGAATGATTGTGTCTAAAATCAACCACTGATGATATCCCACTTGTTTGTTTCTAGATTGTATGATTTATTTAGCCAAATCTAAACTCACTTCTCCTATTTGTGTAACTGGATACTCAGGATAATGAAATTTCACTCTGTTTTCCATCCACCCCCCCTTCCATTTTCTGCATCTCCTATCATACAGGAACCTTGAGCCTATCCCAGAGATCATAGGGCACTGGACAGGGTACACCCTGGACAGAGTACCAGTCCATCGCAAGGCACACTCACATACACATTCACACACCCATTCATACACTACAGACACTTTGGACATGCCAATCAGCCTACCATGCATGTCCTTGGACAGGGGTCATGCAGCAGGCCAACAACCCTAAGCACAAAAAGCACATAAGGGTCCACCAAAGTATGGTTAAAAGAGAATAAAATTCATGTTTCAGAATTTGCCAAGTCAATGTCCTGACCTTAATCCAATAGAAATGTTGTGGAAGGACCGCAAACAAGCAGGTCATGTCAGGAAAATCACCAGCATTCCAGAGCTGAAGCTGTTCTGTACTGAGAAACGAGCTAAAATTCTTACAAGCCGATGTGCAGGACTGATCAACAGTAAAAACAGGGAAAATGTTTAGTTTCGGTTATTTCTGACCAAGGGGTTCACACCATATGCTGAAAGCAAAGGTTCACATAGGATCACATAATAGAAAGAAAACATTCTACACACCGTTATACCACCAGCAGCAGTCTGGACTGTTGACACAAGGCATTTTCATGCTGCTGATGCCAATGTCTGACCCTATCATCTACATGTCACAACAGAAATCAAGATTCATCAAATCAGGCAATGTTTTTCCATGCTTCAACTGTCCAGTTCCAGTGAGTCCACGCCCACTCTAGCCTCAGGTTCCTGTTCTTGGCTCACAGACAGGAGTGGAACCTAATATGGTTGTAGCTTATCCACCTCATTTGGTTAGACGTATTGTATGTTGCAAGAGGGTTTTCTGCTCCCCACACTTGTAAAGAATTATCATTACCATAGCCTTCCTGTCAGCTCGAACCAGTCTGTCCATTCTCCTCTGTCCTCTCTCATCAACAAGGTGTTTGTTTTTCTCCATCATTCTGTGTAAACTCAAGAGATTGCTGTCTGTGAAAATCCCAGATCAGCCTCTAAAATTCTCAAACCAGCTCGTCTGGCACCAACATTCATACCATCATCACTGAGATCACTGAGATTCTGATGTTTGTGTGAATATTAACTGAAGCTTACTGAAATACTTACCTGTATCTGCATGATTTTATGCATTGCACAGCTGCCACATGAATTAGTTAAGTTCTTTTTCAAACACATCCTGCAGAAGCAAATAAGATCGGCACTCCAGCTGCTTTGCGTAGCCTAATGCAAAATGTATTCAAAATACTATTTTTAAGAACTCCAAAACATCTGAAACTGGATTCAAGGCACAGTATACAGTGTTACCACCATTGAAATCACCATTTAATTACATATGCTTCAACAATTAAAATATATAATAAATAAATAAATACATTATTATTATTATTATTATTATTAATAATAATAATAATAATAATAATAATAATAATAATAATAATATGTGTAATTTATATAGCTCCTTACTCATAACCAGTGTCGCTTTACAATTACAATGTTTCAACAAAACATGGAACATGCGGTAGACTAGATTTGAGAAAAAATATGATTTATAGTTTACAAAGAAATATTAAATTTCTCATCAAAACATGATTACACTGCTTATGCTAAGCTTAATTTACACAAGTTTCTAATTACAAGATTGAATTATATAAAGTGAGCGTGATCGATTCATGTAGTATTAATGTAAATCCATTACATTATGAAATCTTGTGGGGATGTTGGCACTGACAGGTACTATAACTATAGTATTTAAATTAACATGATTCAAAGGTGTGTGATAGAATAGCACAGTGTTTTAATAAATTCAATGCTATTGAATATTATGTGCTATTATTAATGAATATTATCCTGGTGTCTAATATTATTTTTTGAGAACAGTTTCATATTAAAATACAATGAATCTGCACATTTTAACAGTTCAAATGGAGAAGTTATTAATGTTTTGTCACAGTAATGATTCTGTGTCTCA
>NC_030427.2:1485000-1542500 GCF_001660625.3 Ictalurus punctatus | reverse complement strand
TGTGTGTGTGTGTGTGTGTGTGTGTGTGTGTGTGTGTGTGTGTGTGCTATACAGTAACTACATAGTAACTTAACTACATAATAAATTTTCTCATCTTCCCTCCAGTCAATGGGGAATCCGTCTATTTCTTAGAAGGAATAGTGACACAGTGCCCTGCGATGGACTGGCACCCTGTCCAGGGTGTACCCCGCTTTGTGCCCGATGCTCCCTGGGATAGGCTTCAGGTTCCCCGTGACCCTGAAAAGGAGTAAGCGGTTGAAGATGGATGGATGGATGGATGAATAGTGACACAGTATGAAGCACAGAAGGGTTTAATTAGGAAGGTTTTTATTTCATTTTATTTTCCTATCATGGGAAATTCTTTAGAATGGAGGGCTGCATTTTTCTTATTAACTTTGGGGGAGAGAAAAAATAGAGGGTGGTGCATGAATGACTGTCTATAGCTGCTATAATGTAAGGGATAACAGGAACTAACTTGTCTCACAGGTGTTCTGTAACATTAGACATGACTATAAACTGAGAAAAAGTATGATGTGTCGTTCTTTAATAAAATAAGAAATTCTTCTGCACACTCTGGTATGAAAATAATCAACTTCAGGGTGGTGACAGATTTATTAAACATTATTAACTTTGGATTTAACTTAATATGTAAAACTAAATAGAGTTCCCCTCATTTCTCTCTCTCTCTCTCTCTCTCTCTCTCTCTCTCTCTCTCTCTCTCTCTCTCTCTCTCTCTCTCTGTGTGTGTGTGTGTGCGCATGCGTGAGTACAGTGGAGTAAGTGAAGCGTGTTGGTGAGAGCGTGCGTGGAAGACTGAGGTTTTTGTCACTTTCTTTCTCTTATTTTCCCCTTCTACAGTATCTCACAAAAGTGAGTACACCCCTCACATTTTTGAAAATATTTGATTATATCTTTTCATGTGACAGCACTAAAGAAATGACACTGTGCTACAATGTAAAGTAGTGAGTGTACAGCTTGTGTAACAGTGTAAATTTGCTGTCCCCTCAAAATAACTCGACACACAGCCATTAATGTCTAAACCGCTGGCAACAGAAGTGAGTAGGGAGTGAAAGAAGAGAGAGGGAGGCAAATAGAATAAATAACTGACAAAACGAGGAAATTAATCCATGATAATTTAAGAGAACTTTGACACAAAATTTATCAGCTTGATTAACAAAAAAACCCAAAGCTGACACCACTGGATATAAATGCTAACTAAATATAAGTATTAATAATAACAATAACTGCACATAAAATTATGGTGCATATTATAATTGTGAATGTTACCTGCTGAGAGATGTCTTCTGAGCAGCAGTAGTTTTTGTTTGTAGGCTCTGATGTGATAAAAAAGATGGGTGATAATCTGGTCTTTTCCCTGGAGCTGAACATTTAAAACATTGAGCAGCTCTGTGACGTCCACCAGGAAAGCCAGGTCAGAAAGCCATTTCTTATCTATGGGCTCTTGAATACTACCAATCTTGCTTTCCTGAAAAGCTCCGATCTCATCACGCAGATCAAAAAATCTCCTGAAAACTTTTCCTCTGCTCAGCCATCTAACCTCCTGGTGGTACAACACATCACCATATTGTGCATCCATCTCATCCAACAGTACCTTGAACTGCAGGTGAGAGAGCACCTTGGAGCGTATATCATTCACAATTTTGACGACGTCACGCATCACATCCACAAGCCCGATGGATTGGGCACATAGCTGTTCTTGATGTAAAATACAGGAAATCTGATAGCTGGCCCGTGTGGCACTTTCTTGAGCTGATGAAGGATGTAGCAGTGCGCTCTGCTCAGATCGAAGTTTAGCAAGCAGCTCGTTAGCCTCCTGTTTTATGCCTCGCCACTGTCCTTTGAGAAAGCTGAAGAAGGTTTTGTTTCATAATGACGGATTTTGTACTCTTTCAAAACAGCAACTGACTGCTTGCAAACTAGACACAGTGCCTTTGAGTTGATTTCAGTAAATAAAAAGTCAACTTGCCAAATCTTTTTAAATTTCCTCTTGTCTGTGTGCCAGTGCCTGGATCTCTCCATTATTACCTGTTTGTTGACTGTCGCAATGAACGCTGGCCTTGAAGTATGCATATACATTAAATAAAATTCTAATTCTTATTCTCTACATTTAATTTCAATTTACATTTTTTGTAGCTCAAAAATAATAATAAAAAAATGTTAAATTAGAAATGAAGATCAGCATCAATTAACCCCCCCCCTTCTCACACATGGCATGGCGGGCCAAATCAAGTCACCACGGGCCAACTTTGGCCCACAGCCCGTAGTTTGGGCATCTCTGTTCTAACTGTTGTAGTAGCACATAGTCATTTGAACTAATGTGACATTAGCACAAAGTCATTCAAAAGAGTGTTCTAGTAGCACATAGACATTGAAAAGAATGTTCTAGCAGCATGGAATACAACACACACACACACACACACACGGCTATAGCGGAGCCTATAGTCACGCGCGCTGTGCTTTACACGGCCCCCAACGCGCTCTGCTTCCGATACTACACACACCACTCGACAGCTGCAAAGACATCAGGCTCGTTCCCAAGGCTCCTCTTTAACTCGGCCCAGAACGCATACGACGGCCGTGCCTACTTTTCGCCGGTTTTTACACACCACATCGCACCAAATGCGCAGCCCGCCGGCTTGAGTACAACGCGCGCCGCGCCTTTTCATGTGCGCTGCGCGAGACTGTTGCTCTCTAGCCGGCCAGGCCGGGCCACGGGGGAAACGAGAAAGCCCGTCCTTGCTCAGCGTGTGCTTCAACGTTTTGAATCTCGTCTTGCGAGTGGGATTTTCACCGAGAAATGCCACGAGAAAACACATCTGAGCGCGCGCCGCGTCCGTGCATTCATTCAGCGGCGCCCCGAGTTGAGTCTACAACGCTCTCATATCTGTTTTTAAGACCAGCCCCCGGCCCCGGGGAGGGAGGATCCTGTGTTACACACTAACGTACAGCGTACGACTCGTGTATTCTACGCAGTTCCAAGAGAGATGGCAGAAGTCGCACCCGCTCCCGCCGCCGCGCCGGCCAAAGCGCCCAAGAAGAAAGCAGCTTCGAGAGCAAAAAAAACCGGCCCTAGCGTCGGCGAGCTGATCGTCAAAGCCGTTTCCTCGTCTAAGGAGAGGAGCGGCGTGTCTCTCGCTGCTCTGAAGAAAGCGCTGGCTGCCGGCGGATACGATGTGGAGAAGAACAACTCCCGCGTCAAGATCGCCGTTAAGGGTCTCGTGACTAAAGGCACTCTGGTGCAGACCAAAGGGACCGGCGCGTCTGGCTCTTTCAAGCTGAACAAGAAGCAGACCGAATCCAAGAAGCCCGTGAAGAAAGCCGCGCCCAAAGCGAAAAAGCCCGCCGCCAAAAAGCCCGCCGCTACTAAGAAGCCCAAGAAGGTAGCGGCCAAGAAACCCGCCGCCGCGGCCAAGAAGTCTCCTAAGAAGGCGAAGAAGCCCGCCGCCGCCGCAAAGAAAGCCACCAAGAGCCCGAAGAAGGCGAAAAAGCCCGCGACCCCTAAAAAGGCAGCCAAGAGCCCCAAGAAAGCGAAAGCTGTCAAGCCCAAGACCGCAAAGCCTAAAGCGACAAAGGCGAAGAAGGCAGCACCCAAAAAGAAGTAAAGACGTTTGTTTCTTTCATGCTTTTGTTCCTTAAACGGCTCTTTTAAGAGCCACCCATATTTTCCTTTAAAGAGCAACATTTTCAGTCAAGCTTTATGGAATCAAAGCAATACACGTTAGAAACATACAATAGTATGGATACGCATATCTACTACATATCATGTACACATAGCCACAAGCTGATACTGATTAGAGTACAGTAGAATAGAATCCTGATCGTGATTCCTAAACGTCATCCCTGATCTCCAAAACGATCACAGAATATGTAGGATAACATATTGATACATAATAAATGTTAATGATAAGAATAAATAAATTCAGTATATAGTTGTTAGTTCGTGCTTTTGTATGAATATTCCCTTCTGTCTGTTTTCATTCGCGCTCTCTCACACACACACACACACACACACACACACACACACACACACACACACACACACACACACAAACAGGGTTGGGAGGGGTGACGCTGGAATTCGACGGCCTGTTTGTGATTGGCTAATCTGCCATTGCGTTCTTAGCGAATAAGAGAGTGGCCGTTTTGTCTATATCACGGAGAGCTCGGGGTGTAACGTTTATTTCGGAGTTGTTAGAACAGATTTGAGTATCAAGATGAGTGGCAGAGGAAAAACCGGCGGAAAAGCTAGAGCTAAGGCCAAGACTCGTTCATCCAGGGCTGGACTTCAGTTCCCCGTGGGACGTGTGCACAGGCTTCTGCGTAAAGGCAACTATGCCGAGCGCGTCGGTGCCGGCGCTCCGGTCTACCTAGCCGCAGTGTTGGAGTATCTGACCGCTGAGATCCTGGAGTTGGCTGGTAACGCCGCCCGTGACAACAAGAAGACCCGTATCATTCCCCGACACTTGCAGCTCGCCGTGCGTAACGACGAGGAGCTGAACAAACTGCTCGGCGGAGTGACCATCGCTCAAGGTGGTGTGCTGCCCAACATTCAGGCTGTGCTTCTGCCTAAAAAGACCGAGAAGGCCGTCAAGACTAAGTAAACTCGTCCACTGCTGCTTTGTCAGTACCCAAAGGCTCTTTTAAGAGCCACCATCTCTGCTTCAAAAGTGCAATTTTACACCCGTTTTTCTACTGAAAGTGTGCACTAGAAAGTCAGCACGTTTGAAATGAAAACAGATGCGTTATACTTTGCTAATAATTATGTGATTACGTTAAGTAGTAGTAATAATAATAGTGGTAGTTAGCGTGTTGTCTAAATGAAATCTGAGGAGTGAAATTGTGCACTTTTAAGACAGCATATTTATAAATAAAAAAAAGGACGATAATTTTGTAGTCATGATTTAATACCATATTTAAGTAATGACTATGAGAACAATAGCAGTTAGCGTGCTGGTTAAATGAAGTCTGAGGAGTGAAAATGGTTTGTGACGGCGTTGTGTGTGTTTCTAATGAACAAAGCATTTGTGTTACAGAGAGCGCCAATAGAATAGAATTGTGGCGGACGTCTTGTGTTTCGAACGGAGGCAGAGAAGACGGTCCAATAGTCAACAGGTGACGTAAAACGTTCTATCGAATAGCAGACGAGCGCGTTCGAGACGCCCAATCAGCGCAGGGCGGCGTTATGGCTTAAAAAGGCCGCGTTCGCGTGCGCAGTTTATTCTGTTTTTCTATCCGCGAAGTGCAGAGTTTGACGCTATGGCAAGAACCAAGCAGACCGCCCGTAAGTCCACCGGTGGCAAGGCGCCAAGGAAGCAGCTCGCCACTAAGGCTGCCCGCAAGAGCGCGCCGGCTACCGGCGGCGTGAAGAAGCCTCACCGTTACAGGCCCGGCACCGTGGCTCTGAGGGAGATCCGCCGTTATCAGAAGTCTACTGAGCTGCTCATCCGCAAGCTACCCTTCCAGCGCCTGGTGAGAGAAATCGCTCAGGACTTCAAGACCGACTTGCGTTTCCAGAGCTCGGCCGTCATGGCCCTGCAGGAAGCGAGCGAGGCATACCTGGTCGGTCTGTTCGAGGACACCAACCTGTGCGCTATCCACGCCAAGAGAGTGACCATCATGCCCAAGGATATTCAGCTGGCCCGCCGTATTCGCGGAGAACGCGCTTAAACCACAACTCCGTCTAGTAAACACAAAGGCTCTTTTAAGAGCCACTTCCTCGTCTCAGAAAACAAAATTTTCTTTCTTCGGCAGTTTCATTATTAGAACGTGGTACAGAGATAAAATGACACTTTTTTTTAATATATATATGCATGTTTGTGTATATATATGTTTAAATTGTTTAAATAAAATCAAGGTTTATAAAAACAAGGTTTTATATTAAATATAGTGCTATGAATATTAATGTTTGTTTATATAGATGAGCCGTTAATTGTGGTTATGTCCGAACAACACAATGCACAGTAATGAGCTGTGTCTGTAAAATAGCCCAAACCTACCTTCAGTTTCAGGCGGCGTTGTGTATTGCGCTAGATGGAGCTTGACTGCCCTCGTGTGGCCAAACTCGGGAACGGCGATTTTCTAGAAGCGGATTTCTGGGCAAGAACTATTACATGATATTATTATTAATCTCTCTCTTCCCTTTTGTCCCGTCCATGATAATTATTGTTGTTATTTAACAATTGTAGACATGAGCTCATGTTAAAATGAATAAATAGGGAATAAAATGGTAATAACCTTATATATTCTCGAGCGAAATAGACGAGGCCACCTAGGGAACACATGAAGTTACGTAGGAGCAGTGATGAGAATGAAATGACTAATAATATTAAGAAAGACATTAATAATGTTAATATTAGCAATTAATTTGTGTAATTTATTATGATAACTATACTGCTATGTACATGATATAATGTTAATGTGTTAATATGTTTTAAATGTGTGTTGTCCTTATACCGTGTCTAGGTCAGTCTCCCCGGCGCGCGCGCACAGACATATGTAGTCAAATCGGAGCAGCGAGCCATAAGATCTGTTATGACGTCATGTTCAGAGTTCTGTAAGTTTCCTGATGGTATGCTTGACGGTTGTTCCCTTTATGACGCCGCGAATGTCGAGGTTTTTAAACGTTGTGGTATCAGAGCGGGCCTCTGTATTCATTTGAACGGAGTAGTATTTAATCATTGGTCTATCTAACCTTTTCATGTGCTTAGTTTCTTTGTTTGTTCATCTGTCGTTTTTATTAATGGACATGGAAATAATATATCCAGATATCTGTACAGCTGCTTTGTGACAATGTAAACTTAAAAAAAAAAAAAAACATTTCCATGTCTAGAGAATAGGGTATGTTCTTTAAAAAAATAAATCATAATGATGATGCTGTTAAACATTTCAGAAGCTCCGTGTATTGTCCTTGATATGTGAAAACTAGACAATGCACAGTAATAACGCTGATGAGCTGCGTCAGTGTAAAATAGCCCAAAGCTACCTTCTGTTTCAGGCGGCGTTGTGCTGGATGGAGCTTGACTGCCCTCGTGTGTCCAAACTCAGGAACGGCAGTTTCCCTCAAGGGGTATTCTGTTCCAAGTTTTGTGGTAGTTAGCCAAGAAATATTACGATTACTATTACTCTCTCTCTCCCCCTTTTTAAACCCGTTCATGATAATTATTGTATACATTACCTTTATTTTTGTAATGTTCTTCCCTATTTGTGGATATTCTCGAGTGAAATAGACGAGGCCATGTAGTTACCTAGGAGCAGAGTCTAAAATATCTTTTTGAAGAACCTCAAACTATTATCATTTGCTATACTATTGATCATTACGTTACATACATCTTATTCGTATATGGAAAGTACTTAATGAAGATAATATACTTTATATTTTTTTATGTAACCATTCAAGTATTTGTTGAAATGCTTTTGTTACTGATAAATACATGTACATTTAAATTGATTTTGTTCTGTCTGTGATTTTGTAGATCTGGATGTTCAGCTGGTCTCAGATCAAGCATCCTCCTCTGTACTGACTCCACTATCCCCAGCTTCATCCCATTCATTAGATTCCACAATTGTCCTGGAGTCCACACGAAAGAGTAGGAACCCAACAGGGTTAATGGAGCAGAATGAAGCGAGACAGGTAAGCTTTGAATAAATGCATTTAAAATCCTCAATTACGTAATTGTTTATTATTGATACTTATCTGTAGAAGTGTTTTGTAAATGTATTCTCGGCATAAAGGAAAGGCATTAAAAATCCTCTTAAATTTCCATGAGCATGTCATAACGATGTAAGATGTTTTGGCAGAAAGTTGATTGTGTTCTGAGGGCCAATCGAAAGGGTGAGGAAATCTTCAAGGAGTATGAAAAGACCAAAACACTAACATGTCTGCAACCAGGACGTTCACCATCTGTTTACGTGTGGCATATGTTAGAGCTACATGGGTAAGAATTGGAGGTCACTTCCCTCCCTTTATCATCACAACAGATTCATGTGGTGCAGATAAAGAATGCTATTCTGTGTTGCTATAAAAGGAGAATTTATCCTTTAACTTCTTGCAAAACATACACACTTGCAAAGTAAATTGATTTATTTTGAAAGGATGATTCCATGGTCAAGTGTGAAGACCAATTATGCACTGGGAATTGTGACACTTTTTCCATACCTCCAAGATCCTTTCTCCAAACATGGATATGTAAGTTTTGTCTGAAAACCCAAACCAGTGTGTGTGTTTATATTTTCTTCCCTTTTATAGTTTTAAAGTTAAAATGATCTTGTTTTAGATGAGTGTTTATAGGTTGCTCAGCTTTGTATTTTCCACTTGTTTTTGTAATTTTATATAGTCATTGTGTGAACTTATTGTGTTGAGTAATTCATTCTTTAAGCCAAGAACGAGATGCCTCTGTTTGGGTCTTTTCTTAAACAGGAACACTACTATGATCCTTTAGGGTAATACTGGCTTCATTGCATGCAGGATCAAGACAGTTCAACATAACACCTGTGCTGGCTCCCGGTGTTATTCCAAGACTGTTCTTCAGGATGGTCCAAAAAACAGACAAGAATCTCTCTTAACTTGTCAACAGCGATTTGGTGAGGAGTGCAGGGAGGCGATATCTACAATACGACATTTCACTGATGAGAAGATGAGCGACTTTCCAGTATTGACCGAAGATGGTCGGTGAGGATGCATCATCTTCAGTCCTGGATTTGTTCACTCGTTTCCTTGCTGTATCCGGATTGGTAAGAAAATATTTAGCTTTGGAAATAGTTTTGAAAAGGAAATGACCTTCTCTGTAGTTATTAAAGGAGTTCACTGGTACAGTAGAGAAAGGAGTTGTTCAGTGATCACCATAACAACAACAGGCCGGTCCAAACTGAGAAATTCAACGTTCTAATCTTTTATATCCCAAATGTATGCATAAATAACACAGCAGATCTTAATTTTTAGTATTTGACCTTTTATCCATTTATGTCCGTTATGTTTAAACCTGTATAAACCTTATTTAAAGATCGACCACTATTTCTCCATGATGTTTGGTGACGAAGTGTCCAAGAAGTTCCTGGCAAAGTGGTCAATATTCTTCAAGCCAAACATCATTGCAGACTGCAAGACTCTTAAGAATATGGGCGAGCTGCTGTCAGGAACTGAACCTGAATCTGAGGACTAAAATGGTCAGTATAAACTGTTTTGTATTTTAAAAATGTTCCAGTCTTTAAAAAAATAATTAAAGAGAGATCATTTAATTATTTTATGATGTCTTTACGATGGGACAGCGACATGTCCTCAATCCTTTTGCAGCTGCATCTGCTCCCTCTAACCTCAAGAGGCCAGAAAAAAATATCCAAGATCAGTTCAGCTCAAGCAACCAGCCATCTTGTGAGCTGTCTTAAGGTATGCAAAAGTTAATATTTAAACATCAGATCTTAATTTTAAGGAGCTCTTGAGGTGTAGGTTATTCTGAGACCTGCATCTCATTTTGCTTACACCACCTGCAAACAAGATGTGACAGTGCTAGTGATAATGTAAAAAACATGCAAAGAGTTTTATTTTCATATTTATTTTATGTCCCTTTGCTGACCTTCAGGAAGGAGCCAGTGTGAATACCTTCATTGAGAGTGCTGACACAAGACAACCATTTCTCCTCTGCATCGGTGAGCGAAAGAAGGATATCCCAAAGTTCTACGTTATTATCGACCAAAAGGCGATCCCATGTAAGGCGCACACATCAGTGGCAGCTTTTGATGAACTGTTCAAAGCTCACTATGTCTTCAGTTTCTGATATGATGAAGCTCTTTGTGATTTCTACACATTTATCCAAACCACTATATATAACATCGATGTCGGAAGAGCAATGGAGAGCCTGCGTGTTAAAGAACTTCGAGCATGATTGCTGCAGCGAGATTAACTGCCTTGAAGATGTTCACATGTTTTGTATGTAAAGCACACCTTAGAACTTGTTTGGTTCTTCGTCAACATTTAAAATTTCAACATGGTTTATATCCTAGCAAAAAGTTACATTTAAAATGTGGAGAGCCAGGTCGCCTGTTATCATTTTGTACATATAGTGGCTTCTGAAAACACCTCAGCAAGGTACATAGTCACACTATGGATCAGGAGATTGATACTAATCAGGATCTTTCCACTCAGGGAGAATATGAGGCGGAATGTTCAAATGATCGCCCAAGTTTACAAAGTTGGAGTTTACAAAGACATTAATGATGGGTCGTGTTTCCAAAACCATGCACTGTTCTCACAGCAAAAGCACGCTTTTCAGATTCTACTCTATCACAACGATTTTGAAACTGCTAACCCTCTAGGTTCCAAGAGGGGGATCCACAAACTTGGTTGAATCTATTTTACTCTAAAAAATCTTCCACCCAAGTGTAACTCTGTACTGATTAATGTACATCTTGCAGCTTGATTCTACACGGAAGATCTTAAGACATATGGTTTTCATGTGATAATAAAGCCCCTTATTGATGACCTGAAAATCTTAGAAACCGAAGGCATACAGCATCCTTGTTTTGAACAACCATTGTTTGGCTCAGTAATTCAAGTAACAGGAGATAATTTGGCTTTAAATGGCTTGCTGGGAATCTTACAGTGCAACTAATTTCTGTAGGCTTTGTTTAATTAGTAAGGAAGAAGTTCAATCTATATTTACTGAAGATCATTCTGGGTTAATTTTTCGTTCCAAAGAGGTTCATACTGAACATTGTAAGGCACTAAATGAAAATCATGAACTACGGTCAATATATGGTGTCAAAAAGTCATGTGCGCTCAATTCATTAGAGTATTTCCATTGTACTGATAACTATGCTGTTGACATCATGCATGATCTGCTAGAGGGTGTGGTACAGTATGAACTTAAACTGATTTTTGAGTACCTTGTTAAACAGGATGCACAGCTTTAATTATGGTTACACAGACCGTAAAAACAAACCAAGTGGGTTAAAAATGGATGATAAGGGCAAACACCTGGGTTTGAATGCCATACAGTCATGGTCTCTTCTGCACAACACTCCACTGATATTTGGTGGTCATTGAAAGGAATAACAATCACTGGAACTTTCTCCTACTTTTGATACAGATTGTCAATATAGTGTTCTCCTACACCATAACTGATGGGATGATATGTTACTTAAAACATCTGATCTGTGATCACCATACTCTATTCAAAGAATTGTTTCCTGACAAGACGTCGATTCCCAAGCACCACTTGATGATGCACTATCTGAGATGCATAAAAAAAAATGGCCCTCTTATCCATATGTGGTGAATGCGATTTGAAGCTAAGCACCATATTTTCAAAAGATGTGACAAAAATTTCAAGAATCTCATTAAATCATTAGTAAAGCAACATCAACGTCAATTGGCATTTAACTGTGAAAATGATTGTTTTAGAAGGTTTGAATTTGGTCCTACATCAAAAACCATCTGTAACTTGCAAGGTGGGGAAGAACTCAGTCAGACATTATATTTAGAAGCCTGTTTGAGTGTTACAAGTACAAAGTGGGTCAGACTTTATGGTACTGAGTATCAGGTTGGTGTGTTCATATGCACTGGATGTACCTATGATCTCCCTGTGTTCAAAAAGATCTGTTATATAATAATATATGAAGAGAGTGCTTTCATTATTTCCTGCAATGTAAAAACGATGTACTATGATGACCACTTCAATGCATACTGTATAGAAGATAACCAAATGGATGAGTTTTCTGTCATCTCTGTGAATGAACAGACACACTTTAGGCCATTTGATCAGCAGTGCCAATTGTTATATTTAGAAAAACTTGACCTGAGGGGTCAGTAATGTTAACGCCCTTGAAAAAAAGAAAACTATTATAAAGCAACCAACTGTTTTTTTTTTCTTTATTTGCCTTTTAGATTTGTAATCATTTAAATGTTATTTTAATTGTGCAGTAGCATATTAACACTTTATAGTGTTAGAGGCAACTCATTTAATAGTACACAATTAACACTATGAGATTTAATGAATTACTCCTATGAGAATTAATTTCTAACACTACACACTGGTGTTGAGAAACTAACACTTGAGTAGTGTTCAATTTCAACTATGGCCGAGAGCTTAAGGTGATGGACTGCTAATCTGTTGTGCTCTGCACGCGTGGGTTCGAATCCCATCCTCGTCACAAACTTGTTACTTTGCCTCCTCTTTCCAGCAATATCTGGCTTTGTTGCAGTCTGTCTCACACCTACAAGGCCTACAAATGGGAAGCTTTGTACAGGTCCCTGAGCTAGCACTAGAGAGGGTGGAGAAATGTGAAAAGCTAGCACTGTGGCTACATCTTTTGCAACCGTGAGCTGTATTTCAATGCTTTTTGGCCACAGCTGCTGTAAGGCTCTGGCATCTCTGGAGGTCCGTCAACGCAGAACGCATTCCGCAGTCCAGACGACAGGGGCAAAGAACCTGCACCGAAACCTCTTTTTTGCTACACACACCGGGATGTAATTTCATACGCGTGAGCTATGTCAGCAAGAGGTTAAGGTGATGAACTGCCAATCCGCTGGGCACAGCCCTTGTGGGTTTGGACCCTATTTTTCTTGTAAAGACCTTGCTTAAGCGCATTCTGTAAAGGAAGCGTGCATGGTGCAGACATTGTTGGCGTCTGCATGAGCAGTTAGTCTGAAGGGGAAATTAGGGTCAGGTGTTTTCAATCAACGGGATGACAATCAGGTGTGAGTGAGCACCCTGTCTTATTTGAAGAACGGGGATCTATCAAAGTCTGATCTTCACAACACATGTTTGTGGAAGTGTATCATGGTATGAAAAAAGGAAGTTTGTGAGGATCTCAGAAAAAGAGTTGTTCATGCTCATCAGGCTGGAATAGTTCAAAAAAAAAAAAAAACATCTCTAAAGTGTTTGGACTCCACCAATCCACAGTCAGACAGATTGTGTTCAAATGAAGGAAATTAATGAGCATGGTTACCCTCCCTATGGAGTTCGTCTAGTTTGGGCAGAAATTATAAGGCTTGTAATGTTCCTTTGGTGAAGGCTTAACTTTCAAAACTCACTTCTGCGTTGGCCGGTAATTGAACCCGGGCCTCCCGTGTGGCAGGCAATAATTCTACCACTGAACCACCAATGCTTAGTTTAAATAACTAAAGACAGAGTAAGCTGTTCAGGTAAGTATTGTGCTGCTTCAGCAATTTGGTTTCAGATTTGAAAAGGAGAATCCTAAGTCTCTTCCTTATTTCAGCAGCAGTCACACACTATATTTCCAGATACTGTATAATATTATAATATCTCCTCTCTGCTCAACACGCATGTAATACAGTCTACATACCGTAGAGCAGTGTTTTTCAACCACTGTGCCGTGGCACACTAGTGTGTCGCGAGAGATCGTCAGGCATGCCGTGAGAAATTGTCCAATTTCACTTAGTCTTAAAATTCTTATTTATTAATTATTATCTGCAAATAATAAGCCATGGTTGAGTGTCTGTGCTGTAATATAGTGACTGGCAGAGTAATATAATATTCGTCTAGGTGGCAGTAGGTAATTGCCTCCTACCTTCTTAGAGACAAGAGAATTAGTGACGCATGCGACAGGTCGTGGTGGCAGTGATGGAGAAGTTTTTAAAAAGGAAAAATGCAAACTCCGAACTGGGCCCTGGACAAGACTGTGACCCAGGTGAAGGGCCTAGTATGAGTGGTGGTAAAAAGAAAGCAAAGATGGTGAGCTCGAGGCAATACAGCGAAAGCTATCTTTCGTTAATATTTACTTTCACCAGCGATGAGATGACCCCGACTCCATTATGCTTGGTGTGTGGCGAGAAGCTGTCCAATAGCGCCATGGTGCCAAGCAAGCTTAAACGCTATCTCCAAGTGAAACACCCGTCGCTTCAAAACAAGCCGATGGACTATTTTCTTTGCCTGCGTGAAAACACCGAAACAGGCAACATTAATGAGAAAAACCACAAAGGTAAATTAGAAAGCCCTCAAAGCTAGTTGCTGCACTTGTAGCTAAATGAAAAAAGTCCCACACTGTGGCAGAGACGTTAATACTACCTGCCCGCAAAGACACTGTCAACGAGATGCTCGGCCCTGACGCGGTTAAAGACATATCTAAACTCCCGCTCTCAGATAACACAATCGCCAGACGTACTGATGACATGTCTACAGACATCGAAAGCCATGTTTTGGAAAAGATACGCATCAGTAGGAAATTTGTGTTGCAACTTGATGAGTCTACGGATATTCTCAGCTCTTGGTCAATGTGCGTTTTGTGGATGGAGATGCCATTAGAGAAAACTTCCTATTTTGTAAGGCACTGCCAGAAAAAAACAACAGGAGAGGAAATTTTTTGGGTCACATCAGAATATCTTGAGCAGGGAGGACTTACATGGGAAAATTGCACAAGTGTTTGCACTGATGGAGCTGCAGCCATGGTCGGGCACACCTAAGGCTTCGTTAGCAGAGTGAAGGAAAGAAACCCAGATCTTATTGTTACACACTGTTTTCTGCACCGTGACCCCTTCGTTGCAAAGACTTTACCAGCAGAACTAGTTCCTGTGGTGGATGATGTTGTGCACATAGGGAACTTTGTAAAGACACGACCTTTGAAAAGTCGTATATTTGCATCTTTGCGTGAGGAAATGTGAGCGGAGCATAAAGCCTTATTGCTCCATACGGAGGTCCGATGGTTGTAGCATGACAAGTTGCTGGCCCGTGTGTATGAGCTGTGGGAGGAACTTAAAGTGTTTCTGACAAATGAGAGGTCTGATTACTCAAATCTGTTTGCAAGTGATGAGTGGTGTGCAAAGCTGGCATACCTGGCAGATATGTTTCATCATCTGAATGAACCGAACACACGGATGCAAGGCCGAAATGAGAACCTGCTTACAAGCATGGATAAAATAAATGGATTCCATTTAAAGGTGCACCTCTGGCAACAACATGTGCAAAGTGCCAACCTTGAGATGTTCCCACTCACAGAGGAACGGCAAGATCACCCTGCTGCACTGTGCGAGGTAATAGGTAAACATCTGAAAACTCTTGAGGAGAAGTTGTCATTTTATTTCTCTTCAGCCTCCACTGAATGCCTTGACTGCTGTTGGAAAGGACATAACTTTACAGGAGCAGGAGGAACTAACTGAACTGAAACAAGATCGTGGTTTAAAGCTAAGATTTGCTGAACTTCCTTTGGACAGTTTTTGGTTGACTGCTGCCAAGGAATTCCCCATTCTGGCCAACAAAGTTTTGACATTGCTCCCATTTTCCACAACATATGTGTGTGAGCTGAGCTTTTCAAGCCTAACTGCTATAAAAACTAAAAACAGAGAGAGACTGAAAGCTGGTGAAGAAGAGCTTTGTGTATGCCTTTCTTCAATTCCTGCCAGGATATCGGCTTTGTGTTCATCTAAACAGGCCCAGGTTTCACACTGAGTGAGTATAAATAAATTGAGAAACTATATTGCAATTATATATACTGTATTAGGCTACAGAGTGCCATTCTGTAACATTTTTGGTTGGTGGTGTGCCACAAGATTTTTCCAATGTAAAAAATGTGCCATGGCTCAAAAAAGATTGAAAAACACTGCGTTACACTACACAATTTAAGAAGCTACACTTACTTCTGCTTCCATTGTAACACTTTTCAGTTTTGGAGCAACAACAACAGCAACAACAGCAACAACAACAACAACAAAAAAGTGTTGGAACAAAATAAATCTTATTTTCCATTACAGGTTGCAGGTATTCGCGGGTGCAATGCAACACTGTTCCACACACAAATAACTCTTTTGAATGGTTAAATGACTAAAATCAGAAAGCGCCACCAGCATATCTGACAAAGATGACTCATGAACCAATTCTTTAATCACTAGCTGAAAACGACGTTTTGAATTTACACAAACGTCAAATAACAAATACAAAATTCTACTTTCTCATGAATATGGTATAGTGCATTGCTTAATCAGCAGTTTTTCTTAGAAAGACAAGATATTTAAATTGAATGAATTTAATGAAACCACACATCAAGCTATCTTTTCTAACAGAACATTAAATTTAGCATTAGCTCCCAGTTTCAGAAGTTCTAGCCAAACATTCAGGGGGAAAGAATCAGAACAAAATGTAAAATAAAAAAAGTAGTGAAAGATGAAAGTGAAGGAATAAACGAGGGGTTTGTGTCTTAGTTGTTGAGTAATTAAAAACTAAAAAAAAAAGCTGTGAGATTCAGCGTTTGTAACAACGATGCCAAACGCTCTCCCGACTATTTCTTTGGGATTGTTCCCAAACTGAGAAATCAAGGTTCTTCAGTCATGCTTCCCCCACAATCAAGCTTTGGAGTTGACTCCATATTCACAACGACTATAGAGTCGACTCCAAAGCTTGATTCCTTTGAATCGACTCTATTCCCATTACCTGGTATCTACGAATTGACACCAGGTATTAGGAATCGCCCTGTTAATCATGATAATGATCCTATGTACTTAATACTGTGGGTTGTTCCCCTAACCTTTAATTCGAGATTTGTGCTGAATCGATTCTTGGAACAGACTCACTCAGCGTTGCAATCGATTTCAGAATATTAGCAAGGGTTTGAATCGTTATCATTTCCCCTGCTTCCATTTGTAGGAAGCTGCCTTAATCACGATGAACCCAGGCTACGCAGGCAGGACCGAGCTCCGGGACAACCTGGAGGCCGCTTCAGATCCGTCTCCATGATTGTGCCCGACCACGCCGTCATCGCAGAGGTGTGCTCGGGTGCCGTCATTCATTACATTATGTAATGAACGCAATAACGGATGTATTCTGGCGTGTTACAGAACCGTTTCACGTTGTCTTTTTTGCTGTAGGTGGACTTGTGAGCTGAGGGCTTTAAGTCCAGTGAGACCCTGCGAAGAAGATGATTCAGCTGTATAAGCTGTGCAGCAAGCAGCTTTCCCGGCAGGACCACTACGACTTCAGCATGAGAGTCGTCAACTCTGTTATCGTCATGGCCGGGTATGTCCGTCTACGAACAGGGTGAACATATTAGGTTAGATTAGATTCATACGCTGTTTTTTCTAAATTGTTAATTAAAACTATCTATAAATGTAACAGATGTCTTGCTGGAATAAATCGAGCGTGTGTGTGTGTGTGTTCCAGGTCTCTGATGCGAGAGAACCCACACCTGAGTGAGAATGTGGTGTTGATTAGAGCGCTACGATACTCCAACCTGCCCAAGTTACTCAAGGATGACGCAGAACTTAAAATAAAATAAATTGATAAATAGTAAAGAACGCCAAAGCTTACATATGGAGTATCAAAGGTCATTATCACAGGATCACTGGAATCAGGAGGAAATAACCCTAACCCTAGGAGGAAATTCCAGGACAAATTAGGAAATACAATTAACTGACATTTGCAAATTCTTTGTAACTAAAAAGCTGTAATTATATACTATATAACTTTTTTTTTTAAAGCATTTGAAGTATATAACATTAGCACCTTGTAATGTTATACCAGATGAAAAGTAAAGAATCCTGGAACATCTGAACATCCATAATCTGAAAATCTTGAACCTAGTGTCAGTCGAGTCAATCCAATCTTTGTGTGTTTAGCGGTATTCAGTCGGACCTCTTTCCTGGTGTGGGCGTCCCCGTGCATGACTACGGCGTGCTTCAGTCGAACATCGAGGCAGCTCTATGCGCCCGCTCCCTGCAACCCTTCTCCAGCATGACCGCCAAGGTGATCCAGCTGTACGAGACCATGCTGGTGCACCAGGTCGTCTCGCTGGTGGGCCCTACAAGAGGCGGTTAGACCACAGCGTACCGTGCCCTCGCTGACGCACTGCGCACTCTCCACGAGACAGAGGGCTGCGAGGTGAATCCCTTATACAAGCCCATCAAGACCTACGTGCTCAACCCCCAGTCAGTGAGCATGGACGAGCTGTATGGTGAAGACGACCCTCTCACAGTGGAGTGGAGTGCCATCAAACTGTCCCTCGGCAGTGACATCGTCGACACGCACAAGTGGGTGGTGAGTGACGTACCTGTGGACGTACCTGTGGACGTGCCTGTGGATTGAGAAAATTACCTCCGTGTTGGACAACAACAAGACGCTCTGTCTGGCTAACGGTGAAAGGATCAAGCTCACACCTTCTACACACGTTATTCGAGGTGTTACCCATCAGACACAGATAGCACCGGTCCTAAAAACCATCACAAACAAGCACAAGCATGTCATTTACAAGAAGATTTTTTTTACATTAAACGTGTTCCTGATGGAAAGGTCACACACGAACGTATCTTTAAGACTTCACTCTTTCACACAGCTATAACGAGCGATAAACGCATTCGAAGCATGTTATAAAGCCTCCGTAATGCATTACGCATAGTATTTAAATAAATATTATTATAATAACATGCACTACACTACATTATGCATTATGAATTCTTAACATATTGTTAACATGTCTTTACTGTGAGCGGGATGATGACCAGACGGAGGCAGGCTCCCAGGTACTCATATCCGTAGACGTACTGATACAGAGCCATTCTGGCCACGCACTTATCCAGATCCACGTCCCAGTATTAGCACAGCTGCTTCTGCCACTCAAAGTTACTGCTCGAGTCCACCTACGTGAACACATACACAAAGACATGTGATATATATACGATCTCATTGTATACGAATTGGGCATTCTCGCTGACGATATAGCGTGGATAGTTTATAATGAGTGCGTTCATACTGTATAAACCTGGGAACTGATCTGCATATGCACTGCTGTCAGAGCTGCAGTTATTTTTAAAAGATTTATTAACACCTTCTGACCAATCAGATCTGACCATACCCATGATTCCCTTCTCTCTGAAGAGAAGGCGTGTAGCCATCTGTATCCTTTCATTGACGAGCTCGGTGACGATGTCTCTGGTGTGGACATCCACAGTAATGAGAGCTGTGATGATGCTCTGATGTATTTTGGGTAAGTTACCCAAGAGTGGCCAACACATTCAGCCTCTGTATAAACACACACACACACACACAGACAGAGTAATACCCATACATTACCACATATTACACCATACACCATTATGTCATGTAATCAGAGAAGGAAATCTGAACTACAGTTCCCAGCAGCCACTGCATCACAGTCACATGACCACCTGCACCTGGATCACATTCCTGGTAAGTACTTGTGTATTTAACCACAGTTTTCACTGCACTCTTTGTCTCACGTTTGTCTTTCTTTACCTTTGTCCCTGGTGCTGTGTTTTTCTCTTTGGTTTATGTTTAGTCTTTGCCACAGTGATTTGCCCCAATGTCAGTGTCTTTTGTATTTTGTTTAGTTCTTTGTTAAACTTGAAAAATCTGCACTTGCATCCGTCTCAACCTCCATATCGTGACACAAAAATATAAATATAATATAATATTATATATAAAATGTGTCTGGGGTTATATATTAATAGAGAGAAAGGCATTTCTTCTCAGGGGAGAGGGGAGTAATCAATAGGAAGAAGGATCTGAGAGGGAACATGGACAAAATTAATGGAACTTTTTCCTGGTTCGGCCCTAAATTTGGGCCAGATTAAATTTCATCTGTACAAGTTGGACAATAGGGATGGGGAACATAGATCCAGTACCCTTAAACCCAATTAGAACTTCTATTCCAACCATTAAAACCATTTTTTATCTTGAAATCTAGGGGCTTACCCAAACAATAAACTCTAATCACCTAATTTTTAACCAATAAAAACTCCCTTTTCCAATGTTGAAACTCAGGGGCCAACCCTAACCCTGAACTTAACCATCAGAAAGAAATAATATGTTCTCTAAACTGATCCTCCAACCCCCAAAGAGAGCGAGAGAGAGAGAGAGAGACAGAGAGACAGACAGACAGACACAGACACACACACACAGGTGTTCTTTTGGGGGTTTTGCTGACCAGAATTCTTACAAATGTGTTTGTTAACGAATTAAAGGGAGTCGTGTGTCTCAGTGTTAAAATAATGGTTAAGACGTTGTGGTTAAAACACAGAAGAAACTCTGCAACTATCTGTTACAATGTCTGCTCCGAGAAATCCTAATACCCTTAGAAGATTGCTGTGTATTCACCAACAAGAGGACCTGTTGAAATGAGAGAGGACCTGACTTTTGCTCCAAAAAAAAAAAAAAAAAACCAAGAGGATAGATTGACAAATTATTAATGAAGGTAATGTAAAGACGTTGTTGTTTAACCCTGAGCAGGGCGTCAACAGCTCCAAAGATCCTGTCTTAAGTCCGAGGGTTTAGTTAGGAGGTAGAAAAACATTTAAAGACGGTGTTTTAAAAGAAACAAGTGTTTCATCCTTAATGGTAAAAAAGAAAATGTTTGTACTCCAATATGAAATAAAACGGTGGAGACACACTGAGTACACTTCTGTTCCACAGTCTATAAGAATCCCAAAACTTCATGTAGTGTGGAAAAATATATACACCCTCTGTGACCCTGTTACTTAAGGTTTAAACATTTTTATTTTGTGATGGCAGCAAGACAAAATGGTTGTGCATTTGGTATGTGGTGATTTTAGAATTAGGCCCCAAATGTCAAATATGTTTTGTGTATGGCTTCGTCAGGCAAAGATCACGATGGTATGGAAAGAGTATACAAGAGTAATTGGGGTGATCTAATGCTTAGGACTTGTACAGTACTTCAACTCGGGAACGTCCCACCATGGCGTTCAGAGAGGCATTATCTAAGGTACATGTATATATAATATAGATCAGATCTATATTAGAAGGCGGTGTGGTATAAAGTGAATCAGCAATAAAGTTCTCAGCTTGAGTTGTTTTGTTTGCGTGTAAAGTATACAGACAGAAGATATTTCACTGAGGTTATGTTAATGAAAAGGCTGTGCCTATTGTACAGGATTGTTGTGATTGTCGTGCAGCTCTTGTAAGATGTGGTAAGGAAATTTGTGAAATACAAACACAAAGAAGTGGTGGTTGCTTCGGATTAAGAAGAAAAAAACCTGCCAAATTGATACGAGTGTAATATAAACAAATGTTTGTGATGCCTGTGAAAGTCTTTCAAAAGTGAATCTGTAGGTAGTTTCCCTTCTGAAGACTGGAGCGAGTAAACAGTCCTCAGGCACTGCAGAGTTTTTGTGGAGTGTGTGTACATTTTTGGACCAAGTGTGGTCCTCTCTCAGATTGTTTGCAGTTCCTCCGGTGTAAACTATAACACGTTAAAGACTTAACGATCCTTGCTATTCAGTAGACGTGTGCCAATAATCAATTCCTCAATGTATCACACTGTTTAACACGCACACAAAAAAAAAAAAAAATCAATGAGTGTTCTTTTTGTACTCGGGAGCAGCAGGCGAGTCGTGGGTGGCAGGTGCGTTGTGTGTTAGCAGAGGGCTTGAGTGTGTAGATGGATCCAAAATGGTGGCTGAGTTTTATGTATTATTAGGGAGCTCATCATGGTCAGGTTCTCTGGATTGGACAGGAGGACGTTTCAGCAGGTGAGGACGCTACGCTGAAGGTGATCCGTGTACAGGAGCAGTAAGGAGGGATAGATGTTGCAGAGGGATAGATTCCGCCAGTTTCTTATCGATGGAGGAATTCGAGGATGCTGCACGAGTCGCTCTGTAGAAGTGCTCGTCTCTTTGACCTGATTTTCCTGCATTGTAGGGAGCCGTGGTGGATGTGATGGTGTATTTGGAAGTACAAGATTGAGATTTTCCTGGTTCAGAAGCTGTATGTCCAATATCTGACTAGGTTTAGACTCGCCAGGTAGCGCATAGGGGTTCGGAATGAGGGCTTGGTTTTTCTTCAGGCTCCCTCCCTTCTTCCTGAGGTTCGGCTCGGACTTCTCCTCAGTGATCGATGGGTACTGGACCATAATGGTGGGTTTCTGGCGGAGGTCTTGGTGTGTATGAGGCTCGGTGGCCATGATGGTGCGAGCACTGTGCATTCTCTGAGGGAGTTTGGGGCCGGGCTCGCCGTGCTTCTTCTTCCAGCGCTTCAGCTGCATGCGTTGCTCACGTTCCACGTCCTGTGCCGATACCTGCAACTCCAGAACCTACAGCAAAAATCAGTCACAAAAATGAACTGGAATAGAATGTCATTCTACTGTACTTAATGTGTTAGAATGGGCTTCATTACAACGTCATGTAAAAGACGATGATAAATATTTATGAACGCTAATTTTGTAGAAATACGAAGGTGATGATGGATAAAACATGCTTGATCACCATGGCATGGACTCGCATAGTTACAGTAATGACAGGAAATGTTACAGTAGTGAGAGACCCATCATCATCATCCTCCTCCTCCTTCTCTCTGTTGTGTTACCTGGAGCACGAAGAAGCCCTCCTGCATGTATCTAGGCTCAATCGCTCTGAGGACCTCCATGGTCTCATACTGACCCGGACAGGCCTTGAGCTTATCCCGAGTACCCAGCATGGACGTCAACACCACCAAACCCACACAGAATATCATTTTCACTCCTACACAAAGAAAGAATGAGAGAGAGAATCAACACAGAAAGAAAAGAAGGACAAGTGTGTGTTTGTGTCTGACCGTCACACAGGAACATGTCCCACACTCTGAGGACCGAGGCCCAGGGCAGAGTTCTGGAGAAGGCGCACATGAACCACTCCATCATGTAGAGCACCGGCTCGATCTTGTGCTTGTCCAGGTGCCGATACGCCACAGAACACACTCGCTTCACAGCGCATGCAGGATCTCTCCGTCCAGCTGAACTGCCTCCTGCACACATAACGGTTCACAATAAGCGCTATAACTTGCTGTTAATAACACAAAACAACTGTTCTCCTACACAGAGAAGCCCTGTTTCTAATAATACACTGTGCAGTGCAGAAATCTGGGAGGAAGAAATAAAACACGTAAAATTACAAAACAAAACTACAGCTCACACTAAAATACATAAACACACACTCACAATAATATAGAACCTTAAACCTTAAAGAAAAAACTAAGCAAAACTGCCTCATGAACACAGCAACACATACACACAAACACAAGATGGCGGTGTTGAGTCGCCTCGTACAGCGGAGCAGGGTGGGGTTTGTAGCTCCGATATATAATTTCTAACAGACCTTATGATCTGTGTGGCGTTACAAAACTAAATTACCGAGTGCGAATGTTTCCTCTACAACTTCAGACTGAACTGAACTACATTCGCTTCAGTCAGATTTCAGTTTTTCACTTTTTCACGCCTGCAATCCACGGATACACAACTATAGCCGTTTTAAAAACGTGCATTCAGTCCGGTTTCTCGTTTCTACTGTACTTCTATATTCCAATTTATTTAACTAGGCCTGTAAAAAGAAAAAAAAACCCAAACACATGGCAAATGGTACTTCTCAGCTTAATTTGATTGGTGAACAAATACAGTGGTCTCAGTTGATCCTAAATGTTTCTTTCCCAACAAAATAGAAGGTTTAACAAATAAAAAAAATAATTTCTCAGGAAGTTATTCAGTGAAGTAACAATGAACTATTTTGGCCCTTCAAAGCTATTCAGTGATGAATGTAGCCACCCTTCTTTTCAATAACCCCCGTGAGCCTTCCATTGAATGTCAGTTTCTTGATCTGTTCATGATCCATTTTAGCTGAATGGAGCATTGTCCTGCATAAAGATCATGGTCTTCTTGAACGTTGCTGACTTCTTCCTGTACCATTGTTGAAGAAAGGATCTTCTACAAACTGGCAGTAGATTTGGGAGTTCATTTTCAGTCCATCTTTAACCAGACGGAAAAGGTCCATCTGCTCCATCTATAGTCACTCTTATTTCATCGGTCCATGAAACCTATAAGGAACGGTCTTCAGGTATTTCTTGGCCCAGTCATGATGCTTCAGCTTGTAAGTCTTATGCAGTGGCGGTTGTATTTCAGCCTTCCTTACTGTAGCCATGTCTCTGAGCACTTGCCACCTTGTATTTCTGGACACTCGTGGAAGGTTGCAGTTCTGAAACATGGTGGCAGTGCTGGCTAATGGGTTCTCTCACGTTTTATTCTTCTTAGTCTTTTGCAGTCAACTAGCACCTTTTCTTCTCCGTGGTTTTTTGCCCCCTGTCGAGTATTCATCACAAAGCATTTTTCTTGGGAGGTCACACCTCAATAATTTTGCGATCGTCAGTGTGCTGCAGCCCCCTGATAGGCATTTTACAATTTCTGACCTTTTTTTTTTTTTTGACCCATTTTCCTGAATTGGAGAAGCTAATAATTATGCAAACCTTATATAGGATGTTAATCACTTTAAGGTGTAGTGTTTATATGTGGTGTTCTCCCAACAGGTTATTTTGTAGACCTTGATTTTGTTTGATAACGAGCTTTGCTTTCATTGGTTGGCTTAAAGGAGGGCGGGGTCACGAGTACTCTACTTTTTTCCCCTTCTTCGCACTCTTTTTGATTATACTGTTCTATCTGCTTTTCATGCACAAGTATGTCCCTGTACTATTAAGGGGAAAAAGTGCATGTGCAAGGAGATGTACTACAAATATAATCTAGAATATAAACTTACACACATTTTTAACCAGACAACACCACAGGCTGTCAAAATGGCTGACGTGGCCAGTTTTCTCCATGTTGGGCAGAAGGATAGACTGTTATCGTAACCATAGTGCAAAGTGTGAATGAGCGAGCAAAAAAACACTGATAAGACCGATTTGAAAACTTTCCAGGCTGATATTCTAATGAGCACGCTTGACCTTTGTTGATGTGAAACTCGCAGCCTGCTATGGTACTATTTGATGATATCTTTTCCATGTGACGACACTGAAGAAATGACACTGTGCTACAATGTAAAGTAGTGAGTGTACAGCTTGTGTAACAGTGTAAATTTGCTGTCCCCTCAAAATAACTCAACACACAGACATTAATGTCTAAACCGCTGGCAACAAAAGTGAGTACACCCCTAAGTGAAAATGTCATTTTACAGTTCAACAAACTCTCCTCCAGCCCCCCAGTGCTGAGCCGCCCACAGAAGACAACGTGGTGTAACCTGTGATACATCTCCCAGCCTGAAGAGGGAGCACTGCTCAATGCATACATGCTCTCAGTGGGGGGAGGGGAGGGACATCTGCTTTGTGACTAAGTCAAACTTTCTGTGAATATTTAACTGTTTGTCCTCATTCTCACTAATACGACTGTTTACAATATTATTCATATGAAGTTGGAAACTGTGCAGAGGTTTAATGTGTTTCTAACTGAAAGTACAAACTCTGAGACAAACTATTCATGCATTAGTGTTGCTCCAGCTTTTTAGTGTCCATCACACTTTTGTGTGAAAGCATCGCTGTGTGCACCGTTAATCCAGAGTCTGTGATTAGATTATCCACATCATGTTCAAATAAATATTTCTGTAGGAAACGCTTTAGAGCAGGGAAGCCTTACTGTGGTCCTGTAAGATTACAGTCCAGTACAGTTTGGGAATTTTCCTGAATCACACCCGATTTAAGTCCTCGGGTCATTAGGTAGGAGTGTTAGATGAGAAATCATCACACTGTGCATGATTACAGGAATTCAGGACCAGAGCCAGGCTCCCCTGATTTATAAATTAATTGTTGATGACCTTAAAGTAATTCCCAGTGAAGATTTATCATCTTTTTACAAGCATCCTTTTCACATTTAAGAAAAATAGAAATCACAGTGATTTGTACATTTGTGCTCTGCATTTCTTTCAGAGACGTGGGACTGAATTGTTGTGTATATAGGCAGTTTTTTTGTGCTCTGAAATTGACCGGACTTTTGAGAAGATAGCTGCTCATGGTTTAATTCACTTTTAAAAAGGGACTGACAATATGAAGTGAGCGTACGTGTATCAAAAGGTGGTTGTGTTGAAGAAACCTTGTTGACCGATCTTTGCTAACTTGCTCTGTGTGTGTGTGTTTACTGGTACAACAGTGGTAGCAGATTTTCAGAGCCGAGCTTACAGTAATGAAGACGCTGAAGTGTACTTGTTTGGAAGATGTGGAAACTCAAGTCTTACATGTTAGCACAAACATGTCTTTTTCCTTTATTAGGGAATTTGTACTTTTGGACATTTTTGAAAGATATCATGCTTGTGAAATGTGCTTTGCGTGTTATTCATGTTCAACTGGTTGTACTGGGCTTAGATTTGTGTCTTTTTGAATCATTTACGCTCTATGGCACCTTTTTACGGTTTTGCTGTATGGGCTGTGTTCCAATTGATCTGTGTTTGATCATTTCCTCCCTTCGCTCAAACATTGTGTTTGAGAAGGCCTTCTTAGTTGAACGGTTGTTTTCCTCAGCTTTGGATTTAGCTGTAGGGCCCAGAGGTTTTTGGAGTTTGAAGAGGAGGCGATAAAAGATTTGGAACACAGCCCTGTTTTCCTTTCCGAGGTTCCCCGGCTTTTTCCGTCACCCGTCACCTCCTAACCGAGCTCAATTCTGCTGCAGCTTTTTAGCCACAAGCTGCTGGTGCTTGACTTCTGAGGCCTTATCCTGTTAAGCGGCCGCACTATGGCAAAAAGGAGAGTTCAGTATGCTGACTGTATGAGCTTCAGTTGAATGTGTATGTGGTCGAACTCTTGGTAGGACAGTCCAGTATATTACAGATGAACACAGACGAAAACATCCACAAGGCTTCTACTAAATATTGTTGAATGTCCGCTCGTATGCAACTCTCCAACAGTGTCACGTCCTATCGAGAGTTTCAGTCGATGTTTATAATCTAACCCAATGGGATTTTTTTACTCTGGTGTAATTTTCTTGACCATTTTAACGCAGCATCTCTGGTGTTACTTTCGTCAAAAATGTAGAACACCAGAGACGAGGCAATGACGACGTGATCTCGTTCCTTCGTGTGTTTTTGCCTCAGATTCTGGCGACTGTTCAGACTCTGTTTGTAGCGAAATTTCAAATTCACAAATGCCTTGAACAACGTACATTTTCAACAATCCGTTTAAATCGACTGGTCCATTTCCGCTGCACGGTGGATTTGAAGGGTGCACTGTGATCAGTGTGGCGACGTCTGGGAATCGAGTTACTGAAAAGGCCACGAGTTGGAGGGTACATTTAGTTTCTAAGGACATCTGGGCTCTTGGTGTCTTTTGGATAGGAACTGCAAAACTTTTTCTATAAGGGTGAAAACAGATGCATGCTTAGATTCTTTATCTGTAGACAGTTTATCTTGCTTACTGCATTGACGTATGAAGTTTGGACGGGTTCTGTAGAAAGAGATTAACATGAAGGGGGAAAAAAACAAAACAAAAAACAAGACTGAAAGTGAATTTGTCTTGAATTGTTTTATTAATTTTTTTCCATTCGGCTGTCAAAAGCTTCTTCAACTTGGCCACAAATCTAACAAAGCCAGGTACATTGTCAAGTATTGCCCCAAAATACCTCTATGGTAGATGGATGTGCTCACTGATCACTTGTACATGTGCTCATTCATACAATTATCCAAATCAGCCAATCATATGGCAACACCACAATGTACAACATCAAGCAGGATCAGATGAAGAGCTTCAGTCAATATTCACATGAAACACCAGAATGTAATCCAGTGATTTTATCCGTGGCATGGTTGTAGATTCTAAATGGTCTGGTTTGAGTATTCCAGAAACTGCGGCTCTCCTAGGATTTCCACACACACACACACACACACACACACACACACACACACACACACACACACACACTTGTCTGAAAAACATCCGGTAAGTGGCAGTTCTCGGGGTGGAAACACGTTGTTGGCGAAAGGAGAATGGCCAGACTGGGTCAAGTTAATAGGACGGCCATGGTAACATCAAATAACCTCTCTTTACATACATGGTGAGCAGAAAAGCATCTCAGGATGCACAGCATGCCAAACCTTGAGAACAGTAGAAAACCTCATTGATCCAAGATCCATTTTTAAGTATTAAGGATTTATAAAATGTGACACTAGGTTACTTCTCTATAGTTAAAAAAATTGCAAACAGGAATGTGTGTGTGTGTGTGTGTGTGTGTGTGTGTGTGTGTGCCTGCTTCATACTCATCCACTCCCTACTTGTGCCTGAGTGTATTCATTGAGTAAAGACAGTGTGTGCTCTTAAATGTATGTATGTGTGTGTGTGCGCGTGTGTATTTAGACGGCAGTGTGAAGTGGTGTACCACTATGTGAGGAGGGAGAAGTATGCTCTGAGGATGAGGAGATGGAACAGGATGACGTGGCCTCTCTCTGGAGCTCCTCCACGTTCTTCACGCAAAAACAATAACTCTCTCAGATTCTGATGGAGCGGCATCTACATAATCAACAAAGCACACAAACATCAGTTTCGTTCTGGGACACCGATTTTCTAAATCATTACATTCGCTTTCTATTTATTTATGTATCATTATTAAAAGATCAATCATAAAGCCGGTGTAACCTTAATCTTTATCGCTAGCTGCTCCTGAAGTGTTTTGGAAATCGTTTCAGCCACGTCATGTTCACTCACCGTCCACTTTATTAGGAACACCTGTACGTTCATGTAGTTTTCTAACCAGCCAATCATGAAATATACAGGAATATAGAGGAATCACAAGAAAACTCCATTTCAACACACTTAAAAAAAAATAATCTCACAATGTTGGATTTGAGTTTGTAATGCAGTGAGCACAACCAAGGAGTGCATTTTAAAAAGAAAACTACAATGTTGTTGAAGACTGAAACCTGTACCTACAAACTAGAACTGAAAATGGAACCACTGAAGAGTCAACAGTGTCAGAGATCCTCGTGTGTCCAGTTCCACTGTGTACGGCACTTTTTATGCTTACCGACCCATTACTCCAGCTTTTGTGTTTTTTTAGCTTTGTGCTGATCGAAATGGTTTAGTTTTTTTAAACAAAACTTGGTGTTAAAACCCAGAAACACCTAGTAATAAAAAGTGACATTCATCATGTGTTTGAAGTGACACTGTTCAGTTATACAAGTAACTGGGTATTTTGGTATATATTGGAAGCACTATTTTTGAGCATTTCCCCATAATTTCATAGAGTGTGGTTTGCAGTATAAGCACCTGTGGTCTCATGCGTGGGTTCCAGCGCACATAATAACCCACCCAGAGCTCCAGATGTGCGAGACTGGCCAGTGGATACAGCACCTGGTTTTTACAGTCCACATAGAACGGGTTAGTGAAGTCCTCCGGCTGACTGTTAATGTCGGACCACAGTGACCGTTTTACCCTGTACTTCCTAAAAACAAAAGAGAGAGAGAGACAGAGAGAGAGAGAGAGAGAGAAGTCATAAGACACTTAGACAAATTCATTTCCATTCAGTAAAATCAAACAGGCTGGAAAGCCTCCGCCCATTAGTGGAGAAATGTGGAGCGTACCTTTTCCATTCTCTCCTGCTCACTGCTGTAGAGGAATGTACCAAACAGGCAGCTGTAGGGGCGCTCCAGGATGGGGATGAGAAAAAGCTCTTTGAACTCAGAAGCAGAAGGAAACTGAAGAAAGAACACAAACACTGGGTTTAACAGTGTATAGTAAGATGCTTAAATGTGGATCTGCACAATAACGCCTGAACAGATAATCAGTCTTTTGTTCAGTACGGAAATGATATTTAATTCTTACAAAAGTATTGGAACATCAAGGCCAATTCTATTGCTCTTGCTATATACTGAAGACATTTGGGTTTGAGATAAAAGACGAATATGAGACGATAGATCAGAATTTCAGCTTTCATTTCCTCATATTTACATCTAGACATGTTAAACAGATTAAAACATGGCAGCTTTTTTTGAAGCCACCCTATTCATTAACTGTTCAAAAATACTGGAACGAGTGACTGATGGTTTTTCTTGCTGCCCTGGTGTACCTTGTTAAATTGACTTTAAAGAATGAATAGCTCTGAATGTCTTCTCTTGGTTTGAGCCCTGGGTTTCACCTGTGGAGACAGCATTTGTTGTTAAAAAGAATAAACCGACATGAAGACCAGAGAGCTGTCTATGGGAGAAAAGCAATACTACTAATGCGTACGCCATACTAGACCCTGTGAATGAGCTGTTACTATAGGAACAAGAACATCACTATAAAGCTGTAATTTCCCTTGCAGCTGGAATCAGAATATTGCTGTTACAGAAATGTCTCCAACGCCTTCTGACCAATCAGACTGGAGAATTCAACAGTGTTGTGGTGTAAAGCATCAGTAGCTGACCTGTCTCATCATCTGCCACACACAGTCGATGAACTGCACAAAGAGAGGGGATCGTTCCGAGTTGGCGTGATTCTCATCTCCAAGGCCGACACGCTGAGAAACACACAGAGAGAGAAAGATGGGGTTAAATATACATGCGTTCACGCGCCCACACACAACCACGCCCTCACTGCTCATACGCACCGAGGCCAGCTTGTATCCGAAGCTGATCCACTCCTTCTCGATCAGTACCTGGAACTTGTGTCCGAAGCTGAATCTAACTGATATTTGATATTAAATTATTGTGAATTATCTATATTTTACACTTTATTACCCCATATATATATATATATATATATATATATATATATATATATATATATATATATATATATATATATATATATATATATATATATATATATGGTAAATCATGTGCACATCGGAGCAACTTCATCCCGACCATTGCCTGCATTCAGGGGTGCTAAGGAGCTCCTCGACCATGCCCATGCCCAACGTAACTTACATTTTCACTGGTGCTGGCGCATCTGCCAAGTTTTGGGAGTTTTCAGCCATGTTTAGGCCCTTAAAAACCGCAAGAATGCATGAAAAAAATAATAAAATAAATAATAAACTCCAGAAAAACAATAGGGCCCTGCACCTCCGGTGCATGCGCCCTCCGGTGGACACCGGAAGCGCTGCACCTTCGGTGCTCTGTCCCAATAATAAACAGCAGATCCAATAGGGCTTTGCAGCAGCGGTGATTGGGCCCTAAAAAGCAGAATAAAGCACCAACAGAAGACGCAGAAGCACAAAAGAGCAAAGGCAAGTAAGGATAATTACAGAAACGGTTACATTACAGAGATCCCCACAATGTGATCCATGACCACAGTAACATGACAAGAAGCTTCACCTCAGACCAGTCACCAATTGTTGTAGGAAGGTGAAAGTGGCTGCCTTAAAATATTTTTACCTCAAAGTGATTTGTAGTGCGCACGCGTGCGCACACACACACACACACACGGTGGAAAGGGTGTAGCAAAAATCATGCAACTATTGTGGGAAAAAGAGGGGGAAAAACCCTGATACTTTGTACCAGATTTATTGTTCCGTTCCACCACACGAGATCCACACCGATGAGAATTCTCAGAAGTGATGAGCTTAAGCTCCTGCATATCCTCCATACTGTCCTGCATATCCTACTATTCTGTTTTTTATAGAGTTTCTCTATTACTATAAGATTATTAAAGTTATTCATGTGTGTGTATGAGAGCGAGAGAGTGTGTGTGTATGTTGTGTCTACTTGCCCGCCCTTGACTGTACGAGCGTGTGTGTGTGTGTATTAGCACTCCTCAGCTCAGCTCGTATACCTCTTTTTGGCTTTTTTTGACTACTACTGCTCTTAAAGATCTTTAAAGTGCAATTCCAATTTGTCAATGTCCGCCTAATCCCGCTTCTATGTGTCTAGGTGCCCATCTTTTCTTCTTCTCCCCTTTGCTGGATGCTAGGTCTCCCTTATGTTTATTTTATGACATTTTTTATCCACAACACCTCCCTGATGGATATTTACACCCCCCCCGTTGCCTCAGCAGAGGAAAAACCATCATTGAGGACAGCTCTCACCCTGGCTCTGATCTGTTGCCCTCAGGGAGACGTTACAGGTGCATCAGAACAAGGACTAATAGATTCAAGAATAGTTTTTTTCCCCAAAAGCTATAATCATTCTAAACACACACATGTACTGATTTCACAGTATAGGTATATAGTGTCTCAGAACTGTGCATTTTATAGTACCCCCCACTTAACCATAGTTAAGAGCCAAATCTCCACCATTCTGAAGGCATAAAGTACGTATTCATGTGTAAACAAACGTGTTTTATCTATGGAAAATAAATGAACATTAGAACAGATTTACTTGTCTCTGACTGAACAAAGCAGGCCATATTAAACTGGGTTAAATATACAAATCCACACAGTTCACTAGTCCAATAGAATCTGTACAACACGTTAGCAATACTTCTGCTCTGTTTAGACCCAGAAAATATAAAATACTTACTTTAGTATGAAATTTCTGTCGAGTGTCTACCATGGGGTCGGGATTTACGGTCTGTGAACACGTGCTGATTACACGTGCAGGAAAAGCAACCCACACGTGCAACCCTGACCGAGTGAGAACGACTCAAACGATTCAAGAAGAGGATTCTGAATCGGTTCATTTAAAGAATCATTACCAAAGCCGCTTATCCTACTTCGATGGTTTGATAACAACAGCCCGTCTTACAGAGTGCTGCAGGAATGAGTCGTGAAACCCAGAAACGAGTCAGCGTATTAGCACTTCCGTCAATGGGGTTTTGGGTTAAATGCCGGAAATAAGGTCTGTGGTGAACACAAGCTCAAGATGTTTTTACGTTTATCTCGACACACAGCCTAGTGAGAGACCTTTTATTATTTTAAGGGACATTTCCTGAAGAAAATGTGAGTGGTGCTTGCCGTGGCAAAATTCAGATCGGGTGCCAATACTTTTGAGAACTGCCCGTGAAGGGCGCCAATAGTTTTGAGAGCTGGCCGCGTAGGGCGCCAAAAGATTTGAGAGGCGGCCGCGCAGGGCGCCAATACTTTTTAGAGGCAGAGATCTAAAAATAGTAGTGATACACAAGCTTGGTCGCAGTCGTGTTGATTAAGGAAAGCTACAAGGTTACAGATGTGAGGTTCTGACCTTTACGGTACAGTGAGGATGAGCAGAACATCTACACAGCATGGAACTGTGAATAGACTCAGTGTCTGTGGACTCGTGTACACACAGTTTGGTGAGATTATGCTACAGGAACAGTCAAAATACACCATGGCCTTGAATGTTTTGGCCCCGTCGTAAACACTGAACAATCACAACTACTCTGTTGAGAGCGAGAAATGACCTCACAGAGTGGTGCGTGTTGACGTCCATTTTATATAGTTACTGTTTCTGATAGAAAATCGATCTCCCTCGCGCTCTCAATACTGCACTGTAACAGTGTGGGACAGAGACCCAAACAGCAAGGTGAAAATGATCTCTCTGCAAAACATGCGTAAAAGTCGTTTAAACAGATTACACAGGGTCTCTTTCTCCTGCAAGGGGTATGTCAACTTCAGACCAGAACTATATACCCACCCAGCTACCAACACGCACGCACACACGCGCACACACACTAATTCAGCCACTTAAAAACAGCAAGGACTTTTATAAACAATTAAAAATAGACTATAATATGAACATTTTAACAAATTAATAATAGCGCAAAAAAGCAGTTAAAACACTGTAAATACCCTCCTTTATCAAAAGTCTGCTCTTGCGCCCACACTCTCGATCTGATGCCAGCTGGAGCCGCCTCTTCATGGTCCCCTCGACCTCCATCTCTGCAGCTTTAGCCGTGAGGAGGTTTCTATGAACTGCAGCTTTGGAATAAAGCAACACATATCGTACAGTCATTATGAATCTTAAGCATTAATTACACTTATACCATGGTCAGTGTGAATACTGGATTCTGATTGGCTGGAAGGTGTGCATTATACAGTGAGGGGAAAAAAGTATTTGTTCCCCTGCTGATTTTGTACGTTTGCCCACTGACAAAGAAATGATCAGTCTATAATTTTAATGGTAGTTGTATTTGAACAGTGAGAGACAGAATAACAAAAAAAAATCCAGAAAAACGCATGTCAAAAATTAAAAAATAAAAGACACCTGGGAGCCAGAAATCTTTCTGATTGAGAGGGGGTCAAATACTTTTACCTCATTAAAATGCAAATTAATTTATAACATTTTTGACGTGCGTTTTTCTATGATTTTTTTGTTGTTATTCTGTCTCTCACTGTTCAAATAAATCTACCATTAAAGTTATAGACGGATCATTTCTTTGTCAGTGGGCAAACGTACAAAATCAGCAGGGGATCAAATACTTTTTTCCCCTCACTGTAACTGTTTATTGCACAGGTAATTCCAGCCAGTTTGATCACCGTGATCATTCCTAAATCTTATCACACTACTTTATCTGTGTGTCTGATTTACTTCAGACAAAATTCCAGATCTAACCACCTAACTTATGGAAATTAAAGTTTATTTTAAACTACTTTTTTCTTTCCAGTTTCATTTTTATTGAACATTTCTCCTGAACACGTCTACATGTCAGCTGAACATCACCTTTTCTCTTCTCTCCTCCCCTCCCTTTCCCAAGGAAAACAAATTGAGCAACACACAGCAGTAAACATTCACAGGTTTTTCTTCTTTTTTCACTAACAAAGGAAAACAAAATTAAAAATGCAGAAAACCCGCCCCCTGCCTCATCATGGATACCCAATAACTGTCGCTGGTTATAAAGATATTGTAAAATCCAACAACAGGCACAAAAATTTAAGTGGGAAGTGTCTAACTCCATAAAGTATACAATAAAGGGATGCCCTTTATAAAAAAACTTGTCCGTACAACCATTCATCCTATATGTTATTTTCTCGAGTTTCAGAAAAAACATCACGCCCTTTAGCCGCTGGGAGACAGATGGGTATTTAGCAGACTTCCACTGCAACAGTAGGGAACGTCTTGCTATAAGGGATGTGAAAGCAAAAACATCCTTTTGTATCAAGCTCAATGGAACTGAGGCATCAGGAATCCCAAATACAGCAATCAATGGACAAGGATTTAAATCTACCCTGAGAATAGTGGACATGATGGTAAAAAAACAGTCCAAAAACCATGGAGATCAGGGCAGAAGAAAAACCTATGGCCAAGATGACAGGGAGAGCCATGGCATTTATCACACTTGTCCTCTACGTCCGGATACATCACAGAAAGTCTCGACTTGGACAGATGGACTCTATGTAAAACTTTGAACTGGATGAGTCCAAGACGAGCACAGGAAGTGGTAGACTGTACCCTCCCTATAGCACGTTCCCAACACCCCTCACTTATCTGTACTCCTAACTCCGTTTCCCACGCATTCCTAACTTTGTTACACGACTCACTACCTAACGCCAGAATGAAATCATAAATCCTAGAAATCATTCCTCTCTGATGTGGATTGTTTGAAAACAAGCTTTCCCAAACCTGTTCAGGAGGCGCAGAGGGGAAATCAGGAAAACATCTAGAAACGAAATTCCGAATTTGAAAATACCGAAAAAAAATGAGTCACAGGGAGGTCATAAGTGTATGCCAGATTGGCAAAGCTATCGAACACACCTTCGTGATACAGATTTCTAACTTGTTCAATACCCTTGTCATCCCACACTGAGAATGTGGAGTCCAAACACGATGGAGGAAATAGATGGTTGTTGACTAAAGGACACAAAGAGGATGCACCTACAAATTTAAAGCGCCGTCTAAACTGATACCAAGTCATAAGTGTTGAGGACAACTAGATTATCAGTATATAGGGAGAGTTTTGTAGGTAAAGAGGAGTAAAGTAAAGCAGGTAAAGAGGATTCCCTACACGACAATAGTTCCAATTTAGACCAAGAAGATTCAGGAGATTTAACCCAGTAGCAGAGTTTATGGATGTGCGCAGCCCAGTAATAGAATTGAAAATTGGGTAATGCAAGTCCTCCACTAAGTCTACATTTCTGCAATAATTTACTAACCCTTGGTGGCTTCCCTCCCCAAATAAAAGTACTAATTATCTTATCCAATGAATCGAAGAATGATTTTGGCAGAGAAAGAGGCACTTGCTGGAACAAGAAAAGAAACTTCGGTAATATATTCATTTTGACGACATTGATCCTGACAATTAGAGAAAGGGGTAAGTTACCCAAATCTGAATGTTAGATTTAACCTTTGAGATAAGGGGAGTGAAGTTAGCTGATGAAAGATTAGATAGAGAACGTGTCACGTTGATACCTAGGTATTTAAACCCTTACTGACTAAATCGAAACGGTAAATCTGACTGTTGGAGAGAAAATGCTGCAGTATTGACAGGAAAACAGTCGCTTTTATCCAAATTTAATTTATAACCAGAGACAACACCGAAGGATTCCAGAACAGCCAAGACAGCAGGCATAGAGGCAACAGGATCGGTTACATACAATAACAAATCATCAGCATATAGCGACAATTTGTATTCTACACCGTATAGAACTATTCCTTTAAACAAGGGAGAAGATCTTAATGCGATAGACAGAGGTTCGATAGCGACAGCAAAAAGCAGAGGGGATAAAGGACAACCTTGACGAGATCGTTTGTCTGAACCCTGGCATTAGGGGTTGAGTAAAGGAGGCTAATCCAATAAATAAACTCATCCCCAAATCCGAACTTCCTCAAGACTGCAAACAAATACTCCCACTCAACCCTATCAAATGCTTTTTTCAGCATCTAATGAAATCACAATCTCAGGAAGCACTGCCGAATGCTTTGAATAAATTATATTAAAGAGCGTACGGGTATTGAAAAACATCTGACGTCCCTTTATAAAACCCTTCTGCTCTTCACATATAATATAAGGGATAATGTCCTCTAAACGAGATGCCATTACTTTCACCAACACCTTTACATCTGCATTAAGCAGAGACAGCGGCCTATAAGAACCACAGGAGGTTGGATCCTTACCCTCCTTAAGAAGCAGAGCTATCGTGGCTTGTGTCAGAGTCAGAGGCAAAGACACATTCCAAGGATTCGTTGAACACAGATAAAAGCAATGGAGCTAATTTTAAAATAAACATTTTAAACAATTCAACTGGAAACCCGTCCGGGCCAGGAGCTTTGTTAGATTGCATAGTTTTAACTGAATTCAAATTTCTTGAAGAGAGTGGGGAGTCCAGTTGCATGGCAGTATTCGAATCACTAACAGAGTTACAAAGGTCTTGAAGAAATGCATTCACTTTAGTATCGTCTGCAGGAAATTCAGATTTATAAGGTGAAGAGTAAAACCATTTAAAAGTAGCATTAATTTCCATGGGCTCTGTAGTGACGATATTATGAGTGTTTTTAACACTAGGTATGAGACGGGAAGCGGCCTGTCGCCGTAGCTGACGTGCCAGTAAACGACTCGGCTCGTCGCCATGTTCATAATATGAACCAGGAGTACGTAACAACAAGCGTTCCGCCTCTTTAGTCGAAATAAGATTGAATTCTGCCTGTAAGTCGATTCGCTGTTTAAGAAGTTCTGGAGAGGGGTTCAACGCACATCTTTGATCGAGACTACTGATCGCAGATCTAAGTTCATTAACCCTAGCAGTGCGCTTTAAATTACAGAGAGTGGAGTAAGAAATAATCTGCCCTCTGATATAGGATTTAAGTGTCTCCCATAACAATGAATAAGAGGTGGAGTCATTCTGACTGAAGAAAAGAAAGTCATCAATAGAAGTAGAAATGAACTCACAGAATTCACTGTCTGCTAAAAGAAGAGAATTAAATCTCCAAGGCGGTCGGCTACGTTTATAAATAGAAAGATGAATATCTAATTCATGATCGCATGATCAGAAATTACAATACCCAAATAGTCAGAAGAAACTACACAAGAATCAAGAGTGCTGTCTATAAAAAATAATCAATCCTCGAATAGGATTTCAATAGGATAGCACCTGGGAGAAGAAAGAAAACTTTTTAAGAGCAGAGTTACGGGATCTCCAGGGATCAACGAGACCGTTCTGACTCATAAAATCGGAAAATGTTTTAGACATAGCAGATTGATTCAGAGTACGGGGATTAGACCGATCAAAGTTTTGGTGAATTACACAGTTTAAATCTCCACCGAAAATCTACAGGTGAGTATTTAAAAAGGGAGATTGCTCAACAATCTATTAGCAAATTCCACATCATCAAAGTTTGGAGCGTGTACATTTACCAACAACACCTGTCTTTGCATCAGAGTACCAGCAACTATAATATATCTACCGTTCACATCAGCAACAACGTTAGTGGAGGAAAACTGTGACCTTTTGTCAATTAAAATAGCGACCCCTCTTGCTTTCGAATTAAAGTTCGAGTGGAAGACTTGACTCACCCAAGGGCAGAGTAACCTTTGATGATCTTTAATACTTTAAGACGTATGTGCGTCTCCTGTAAAAATACTATATTGAAGTTTAAATGTTTCAAATGTATAAAATCCTTAGATGTCTTGACAGGATTACCCATACCTCTGACGTTCCAACTAATAAATCTTAAAGGCGTGCCTGTCCCAGCTATGCTGGGATCCATATGACTACTAACCATTTAAATAAAGTAAACCAGAGAAATATAAATAGCCAATTAGAGCCGAAGTGGGACCTCCCAAAGTTTATTTTAAACTTCTAATCAAAGTTTGCACTTCTAAACCAATGACAGCTTTAACGTTATTAATTGTGGAAAGACCATGGTATAGGCGGGGTAATCCATGGCTAGGTGTGCATTAAACGATTTGAACGAGTGGTTCTTTTCCTCCACATCATGCATTAAAATCGTTTAATGCACATCTAGCCGTGGATTACCCCTTACATATCATCTGAGAGAGACAGCTAATTCTGTATGTAAACAGATATACTTACCAATCACGACCTCTCCGAGTTGGAGAGCGGACAGTGAAGTCTTTCCATTGACTCCCCTCCAATTGAGATTCTTTGCCAGGGAGTTAGCAATCACCCTCTTCAATATGCGCCAGGTGCAGTCACGCACATACACCCCGTCAATAAGCGCCAACCAGTTTACCTGAAACCGATTTAAAAAATAATATACACTAGTATAAAAACAAATAATTAATAAGCATGTATTGCCTCGTCAACTGTGTCAGTGCTTCTCACTACTCCTGCAGTTACCCTGCCCTGTGTGTTTTCCATCTCTACTAAAGAGTAGGTCATAAGTGTTCCCTCATATCAAAGTGGTGTTCAGTGTTGTGCTTTGAGTACGAGTGTGTCACCTCGAGAAAACAGAAATGCTCTCAGTAGCTGTGTAATTGTGCAAGTAGTTGTTAACAAAAAGGAAAAAAACTCTCACCAGATTTTGCTTGTAATCTGGGCTCTGTTGCATCCTTTGCTCCAGACTACGCAGTTGAGGAAGGTCTTGCAGGGGCAGTAAATCTTCATCAATATCCAAAGGCTGCACCTGGACCTCCTGTTAGTGCGCACACACACACACACACACACACACACACACACACACACACACACACACACAGGAGCCACTGCTTTTTTTTATTTGTGCACTGAAAGTGAGAGGCGGAACAGACACCTCGGTGATATTGACGATAAAGACAGGGTTAGACGGAAGATTCTCCAACTCAATGGAGCTGCTCAGAACCCTGACAGGGCTCACTGACTGATTCTGAAAATCCACATTCACCCTGAGAGAGACACACACACACACACACACACACACACACACACACACACACACAGTGAGTGAGAGAGACACAGAGAGAGAGACCTGTAACAGAACAGCACTAATGTACAGAACATCATCTAAACATCGCACTGTCTAGGGGATGTGGTCACATGACTACTCTCACTTAAAATGTAACCATGACTCATCTGATGATGCTCGCTGCAGAGTGTGTGTGTGTACCGTGTATATCTGAGGTGTGAGATACACTACCCCCCTGCCCAAGTCTCCACCTCTCCAGCGGGTTAAACGTTGAGATGGAGAGGAAGTCTCTGCTGCGCGAGGAGGAGAGACAGAGAGACCTCTGGGAGAACGCCAGAACCTCTCATTTACGAGCGGTAGAACTCTACATAGGCCCTGATACACACAGACCCACAATACATGTTTATAGAAAATCACAATTAAACACACACACACACACACACACACACACACACACACACACACAGGTGTCACACACACCTGGAGCTGTCAAAGGAGATGGATTTGATTTAACCACAGTGTCTGAAGAGAGACTGGAGCTGTTTATAGTAGAGGAATGCAAATGGAGGGAGATTACACACCTGAGAGAGAGAGAGAGGGAGGGAGAGAGAGAAATATTATTATTAATAATAATAATAATAATAATAATAATAATCCCCTAGTTAAATGGAAGCTGACTGAATACCACTATGGTGGTCCTGGGGTCGTTTCCATAGAGTTCCTTGGAGGCGAGCTCCTCGTCCACAGTTCCCTGGAGGAAGCAGTTCGGATAAAATGCGCCTGCAATCACCACCTGAACAACGGAAACATCACTGATACTTAATAATTATTATTATTTATTTTCTGCAGGAGTAAGTTACACTTCTTGGACTTTGTCGTCATGGTGACAATTTTAAACTCTGCATTTGCAATTTTACTTTGGATGCTTGTGCTTCTAAGGCTGCGAATTATGACTAATATTTATATTTACTGTACATCAGGGGTGCCCACACTTTTTTGACTTGCGAGCTACTTTTAACATGACCAGTCAAAGAGATCTACCTACACTAAAAATGCTAAACATATTTATATATACACTGCGTATACTTATATATATATATATATATATATATATATATATATATATATATATATATATACATACACACACACACACACACACATACATACAATATATGTTCATGTACCTTGCATAACTGCATGAACCCTTATGGCGCGATACAATTCAGTACATTTTTGGTCATTACCTTACTCTGACGACGTGCACTGAATAGAATCAGCCAGGGTTGCATAGTCCGGACAGTAGCTGCTGGTAGCCAGCCTCAAGCAGGCCTCCAAATGATGATCAGTCATTGTGGAACGGTATTTGGACTTAATGATCTTCATGAGGGAAAAGGCTGACTCACATAAATAAGTAGAGCCAAATAATGCAGTCAAGGAGGTGGCACATTTCCTCATGTTTGGGTACTTTTCCCCTGTGAGTAAGTTCCAGAACTGTCCATGAGCCCTGGACTTCAGCTGAATGTCAGTCTGTAGTTTCAAAAAATCTCATCCTCCACTTCAGACGAGTTCAGGTGAAACAGCGCAGCAATTTTCGATGCGAGTGAATCAACCTCAACATTGTCCCTAAACGGGTAGCACATGAATGTGGCGAATGCCTCCAATAAAGCAAAGTCTTGAAAGCGTCTGTCAAACTCTGACCGACAGCTGTCAATCTGCTCCGTGTAGCGTGCAATGTTAAACTGCGCACAAGCCTTCCGCTGCGTCTCCAGATCTGACGGGAGGTTTTGGAAGTTCCCAAAAACATGGTGCTGCAGCTTTGAGGACAGAAGTTGCATTTTCCGTTTAAAGGCATTAACTGCCTTTAATTTTTGTCTTTTCCTTGCAGCTCCAAATTAAGTTGGTCAGATCGGTTAAAAATGCTCAGTTAAAAAAAGTCCAGCAACCACTGATCATCATTGACCTGGGTGTATTCTGCATGTTTAACAGCAAAAAGAAACTCGCTTATCTCCGGACAGAGCTCTCGAAATCTCTGCAGGAATTTACCCCTACTAAGCCGTCTCACGTCAGTGTGTAGCAGGAGCTGATTGGTCGTAATCTGCCTTCCCCAGATGCGCACGGAACAGCCGTCTTTGAAGTGAACTAGCACGTATAGAACAGGCGATCTTTGTTTCAACATCCATGATCTCTTTCACGTCTAGCATTCTTGTGCATAAGGCTTGTTGGTGTATTATGCAGTTGTTGGCTCAAATTTAGCCTATTACCCAAAAACATTTAAAACTCAACTTAAAAGCCAATAAATACTCACATCTACCTCTGAGACCAGTTGGAGATGGAAAAAATACACCAGCCGTGAGTGAGAAGAAGCAAGGGTCCAGCTTTATTGTTCCATTCCACCACACGAGATCCACACCGATGAGAATTCTCAGAAGTGATCCCCCTACCCTGAGCTTAAGCTCCAGTATTTATACTGTATTTACACACTAGATAACCCATATGTTTCCAGAAAAGGCCTATTTCACTTACACATAGAATCAGAACCCAGGCATTTCTAATAACCCAGAAAATAAAAACCCAGCGTTTTGAATTACATAGAGAATCAGAAACCAGGATTCTCATTTACCTAGGTGGTCAGAAACCAGGATTCTCATTTACCTTAGGTGGTCAGAAACCAGGATTCTCAATTACCTAGGTAATTTGGGGGGGGGGGGGGGCAGTTTGACCCAGCCACCCTTATAACTGGCTCCTCATGGTTCTTTCTTAAAATTAAGGCCTTCCTTGCGAGCCAAGAACCCTCACCATTTGAGTCATGAGTAAGTTTACATTTTCCTGTATTTCTAGTTTATAATTTATTTTCATATTTGCACTATATTTCTTATTTTATATATATTTATACTACTTGAAAAGCGGTTTACTGTACTTCCAACTTCTTAATATCATTACAGTTCTACTGTCCTGCATATCCTACTATTCTGTCTTTTTATAGTTTCTCTATTACTATAAGATATTATTAAAGTTATTCATGTGTGTGTATGAGAGCGAGAGAGTGTGTGTGTATGTTGTGTCTACTTGCCCGCCCTTGACTGTACGAGCGTGTGTGTGTGTGTATTAGCACTCCTCAGCTCAGCTCGTATACCTCTTTTTGGCTTTTTTTGACTACTACTGCTCTTAAAGATCTTTAAAGTGTAATTCCAATCCGTCAATGTCCGCCTAATCCCGCTTCTATGTGTCTAGGTGCCCGTTTTTTTCTTCTTCTCCCTTTTGCTGGATGCTAGGTCTCCCTTATGTTTATTTTATGACATTTTTTATCCACAACACAGTGGTAGTTAAAGAAGTCAGGGAAAGCATCGTCTTCCCTGCACTTGGCAATGAATCCATTTGCACTGCTCAACCATTGACTGATATCAATTTGCACACTGGAGCTGGGTTTTGTCAATGAATTCTTTAAAAGACTGAAAAATGTCCTCTCCCCACGATTTCGCTTGCTAGCCTTTAGCACTGGCGCGCTTGATAGCACACGTGTGGTGAGAGAAAAGACGAGATCTCAGACTGGCTGCCCTGTACGTCAACTAACTACGTCAACTAGCGATCTACCTGCACTTCCTTTGCGATCGACCAGTCGATCGCGATCGACATATTGGGCACCCCTGCTGTATATATTTTGACCTGAAGAAAAAAGCCTCTTTATACACATATGCTGTTAAACTACACCTGCTCTACTCGTGTGTGTGTGTGTGTGTGTGTGTGTGTGTGTTACCTGCACTATGAATTTCTGTGCGTGGGTGCTGGTGTAGTCAGAGGGAGAAGTTTCGCTGATGTGCATGTTGAATTGTGACACTCAATTCTTCAGATCCTCAAACAACTCGGCCACCTCTAACACACACACACCAGAAATGATAGTTAGGGATCTGTGTCGAGAAGTGTGTGTATAGATGTGTGCGAGTGAGTGAGTGAGTGAGAGTCATAACCTCTTGTATCCGTTTGATCTGAATGCAGTTCTCTTTGCCCCACTCCAGCTCATCCTAAAACACACACACACATCAGTACCACTTTATTTATTTCTATAATCCAACACGTTATAATTCAACATAACTGTCACGATCTCCTGCCTCCCATACGCCGTGTACCAGTTTAATCTATTTCCTTATTTGGTCAGTGCTTTCTGTTCTTATTACGATGTCCTTTCTCTGACTGGTTCCTATTTCTTAAATTGTGCACTCTATCTGTACACTACACACTTGACCATCGAACATCTGGATATTTGAAGAGCACGCGCGCGCGCGCACAACCTGCGTGAAGTTGGACCCCCCACCAACACAAAACATCGGCAGAATAGTTTGTGCTGGTTTGTGCCGTAAAAATTTTCGTTTGTGCTGCTTCAGTTCTGGAGATATTAAAAGAATATTTATAGGTCATTCTGGGGTCACTCGAACCCCCCACATGCTCCAAATTCACCCCAAATGGTCTCAATAATAATAATAATAATAATAATAATAATAATAATAATAATAATTCAAAAGAAGAGAACTATAGCTCCTTAACCCACACTGCGCATGCGCGAAGCCGGATGACTCAGCCATTAAACTAGTAAAAGAGCTCTAATTAGCCAGTGAAGCTAAATGTCGTTCTGCCACGTCCACTTATAAAAGTAAATCATGCAGTATTCTCAGACTGGGCAGTTATTGACAGAGTGAATTCATCGTTTTAAATAGAATAAAAAATAACATCGACCTATTTGCTAATCACATTTCGAATAGCTTGCTCATTAATTACACTGCGCATGCGTGGACTGGACTGCCTCCTCAAAAGCTAGCACCGCTAGTATATTTGTATAATATTAACATTAATACTGAACCAGAGTGAATAAAAAAAGTTTTAAAATGTTATTTCTCACTTCTCCTCCTCTTGTTCTTCTTCTCCGTGCGGGTGTGAGTTATCTTTGGTCGGTTCCTCGGTGATTCGGTCATTAGTGAACCGAGCTCCGAGAGTGAATCAGTGCGCCGTCACCGCCTGCTTCATACTGATACACCTGAAACACAGGTGTTAACACCGTTAACTACACACATACACACAATACAGCAAAAAACAGAACGGGTTTGGTTACACAGAACCGAATAAACTCACTTTAGTTTGGGTCTAAACGGGCCAGAACTAACACTAACACCGCTTTCTGCTCCTACCTTCGACTTCTCGCGCTCGTGGTGACGTCACCAACGTAACGGACGTTGACGTAAATTTGAATCTTTGAGGAGAAAATAAAATAAAATAAACCCAAATATTATTTCATAAAAAACTTCATTATTCTCTTCTTCTTAAACACGATAGAGGATAAGATATACAAATACATAAAAAAACAGCTTTATCATTATTTTAAATCAAATCCACTTTAAAAGTGCTCCTAATTACATTTTAATTAAAAATATACTTCATCTTACTCTTGTTTAATTTAATTTAAATTAATATTTAATTCATCGATGATTGTAGACGTGTTGAGGTTTCACGTTCTTTGTGCTTTATTATCATAAATATACACTTTGTTTAAACTTTTGAGTTTGGACACAAAATGTAAACATTCCTCATGAATCCAGAACATTCATTTGTTTATTATTTAGAAAGTAATAATTAAACAGCTGAATAAAATGATCAGATTAATCACTTGCAACATTTAGGATATGAATTTCTTGTATTGAGAGAGGTTTTTAATTATACACAGATATAAATAGATGTTGTTTATTTGTAGTTTTCATATTTGACTCAGTACATTACACCACATTTATTTAATCAACTATTTATCAAGTTTTTTCAATATTGAACTGAATGATTGTTCAATATCAATAAAAATCTTCAAATAATCTATCAACACCATCAATACATCTCATCAGTAAATAAAAATCTACATTTATCCAGCTGATCTATTGACTGGTTTACTGAAAGTTTTACAGCTTCGGCAGGTAAAGAAGCCATGGCTTTAATCTGATCTTCTGATTTCTAATGATAATTAAATGACAAAATACAGAATTAAAGAATATCTTTATTTAAATTCAAAATCACGAATCATTTAAAAATATGGACTACAAGTCATTTCTACAAGTGTTCATACAGACAGAAAGACCAGAGATGAAACGGATTTAACAGATACAGGACAATTAGGACAAGGAAAGTGAGAGAACTAGAATTATCATTTTTTTATTATTATTTTTTTTTTAAATTACAACTGTGTTCAAGATCACAGCAAAAAGACAGTAGAGGAAACAAAGGGAAAAAAATTTCACATTTCCTGTTTAAATTCAACAGTAAAATCTCATGAACTGAAGACATCGTGACTTTTTGAAACCGGTCGTTACATTTTTGAGTCAAACGGAGCAGGTAGTGATGAAGAAGCTGCCTCGAAATATCATTTCTTTTCCTCGAAGAGTAAAAAAAAAAAAAAAAAAAAAACCATGAAATCCTAAATGCATGAAAAATAAACTATGTACATTTTATGTCTAATTACAGTGAACCCTACGGAGAGTGAAGCTCACAGAGGCGAAGTGTTCACGCTACAGCAAATTTCACCGGTTGACGCTAAACTCGCTCACTTAGAAGGTGCGTTTCTCTGTCCCGGGATATTCCTAGCACTGTGTGAAAGCTCCTGAGATGTCCAGCATGGAGACGTGTGTGTATGTTGATGTGTACACAGTACCAATGGTCAGGATGTACTGTTGTGTCCGAGTTTCTCGTTCTCCTGAAAAACACACGTGCGCGCGCACGCACACACACACACACACACACACACACACACACACACACACACACACACACACAATGGAATTGTAAAGCAAAACATTGGAATATATATCTTAATCACATCTCATAGTCCTTTTATAGAGTCTGAATCAGTTTGACTGATTCATTTCGAGTTTATTCAGAGTCGAATCACTTTCTAGTGAGAATCAAATACTCATCTCAGTCTAGTTCGTTTGGAAGTGTGCGACTCTCACTAGAAAATTATTCGACTCCGAATCGTCTCGAAACGAATCAAAACCGATTCAGACTGGACAAATGGACTAATAGAAGAGAAAGAGCAACAGGAAAGAGGACAGCCTTCCTGCTGAAAGCAAACCGGATCAGAACCTTACATTAGATTGTTTTCTATATTTTTATTTTAAATCAGTTGTGTTGTTTTTCTTCTTTCTGCGCTCGATTGAGGAAACACAGCAATGATAAATAAATAAATAAATTTATCTGTCCAGCTTCCTCCTCTTCGTCCCACAGAATGACGTGTGGGTGACGGATTGACGGATTTAAAAAAAGATGTCTGGGCAAACTGTGACCTCCTAGAGTTAAAAGTGAGCATCCAAGGAAATTTAATGTGTTAACTGCACTACATTCTGCAGTCACAGCACCAGAAAAAATATGTACATCTACTGTACATGTTAACACACAAAAAAAGCTTTTGAGTATTAGTTACCCTGTCTTACTGTACAAAGCACCTGCAAATAATAAAGCAAGTAATTAAAAGTTCATCTATCATTTCACTTCCACTAATCAGTCTTTTGACCAGTCTAAAAATAAAAAGACTAAAAAGAAACAGACTTAGCAAGAAGAACTGAAGATATGTGGATGATGATGTCTCAGTTCCACCGCAGCTTCAACAGCCCTGGATCTTCTCCTTTAAAGCTTGGAGAAGGGCACGTCTTTCGGACTCTTCTTTTCCAGGGCTGCCTGCGCTGACTTCATAAGATCCTGTGTCTACAACATGTTCATGTTCCAAGTAGCCTGGAGACGCAGAGGAGATATCTCAGATTTCGACCGCTCTACTTTGTGTTTGTGGCCATACTGTGTGTGCATGGGTCTACCTTGAGGCTAAAAATGCTATTCATGTCTTAAGCAGATTCTTACCATGTAGTCTAGGCTCTCAGTCACACTGTGGTCTCAGGAGTAGAGGAGGTTGATTTTGGTTCCCTGGACAGAGACGGGACTCCGGCCTGCAATCTCACCTGCTATTTCCAGAGCTCCAGCAATCATTGACTATCAGGGAACACACGACTGCAGAGATGAAGAACAGAACACACACTTGCCTTCATTTATACTAAATAATAAAGCTACATGAAAAAAATACACAGTACAACCCAAAGTCACATTCTTCTGTTATCATTCCATATCTTCCATGTGTCAGTCCAGAATTTCACCTTTTTGTGATCACAGAAATTAACACAAAATCAAGAAACTCCACAATATTCAGAGGAGCTTCCACTTTTTCAAAGTTACTGCAGATTTGGGCCAAAACATGTCATGACACGTCATCACCACAACAGGCCTTCAGCACAGGTTACTCTACTTCCTGAAAAAGTGCAGACCCAGATACAAGTTACGTTCACATTCATGGGACAATTCACATTCACAGTTCCATTGTAACTGAACTCGGACCACCTTCTACAGGTAGTCTCGGGTTCGGTACCGCAGTGCACTTCCCAGTCCACATTACGACGGTCACATTACCAACTTTTCATGCAAACTGCTCTGTGTTGGACTAAACATCCAGTGGGAAAGCCCACTAGAAGAGCTACACTGCAGAATTTTTCTGTCTAAAAATGAACAAATTTCAGGTTTTGTAGCTCTTCTTTGATAAATGACAAGATGGTAATATCATAAAATAGTTCATCATAAAACTTTGTATTAAAACCAGACATCTGATGCTCACTGTGGTTTATTTAATCTTCAACAAACTGCAAATGTAAATAATTGTTCAGAGTGTGCCCCCTTGTGGTCAACTCTTTCATAGGGGCTTGTACGAGTCAGAACAATCAGCCCATTCTTATCTTCTCATCACTTACTATCTCTATATATGATCATATGGACAAAAATAACTTGTTTACAGATCTTGGTGTAAACATGTAAGCAAGCAATGTATGGCAAGTTAATGTTCCTCATACCTTCACCTGAAACCAGGCATCCTGTGTGCACAGACGAATATCACAGGCTGTGATTAGATCCACTCCTGCGAAAGAAGAAATCAGATCCACAAAAAAAAAAACTTAGTAATTCAGTCTCCTGCAGCTAAAAGCCCCAGTAAAAGATAACTCTCTGATGGTTAAAGCTTTGCAGGAAAAGTGACAGCAAACAATATGGATGGAACTTCCCAGAGTTGTGGTGAGTGTATGAGATGATGGTACTTAACACTCCCAACAGACCTGCTTCCACACAAACGCCATGCACTGCCACCACCACGGGCTTTGGGCACTGCAGACACATCAAACACAAAGTTCAGTTTATATACCACAATGTATTACTCTAATAGGTTATTGATTGTACAAATACTACATGCATGTAGAACCCCTACATGCTTTGTGTTTAATTTATGGAAGGAATAAACATACGGTTACAGGAAAACAGTCAACGATCCAATGAAGTGGAGTGACCGTTATCACCCTAAGGTAGAACTGCACATTCTGAAGTGTTTTATTCCCCTTATACCACAGCAAGTTGTCAACAAGCGCATTTCTTTATTAAGTAAAGAAGATCATGTCATACACATTAATCTATTTTAAAGGCTGATCGACAGTGGATCTTACAGATGCCGATAACCAAGTCGGGTAGCACCTACTAATAACCGATTACTACTGAATGAAAATATAACACTCAGTGGAAAAATTAAGTTCACTTTATTACAAAAATAAACAGTACTGACCGTACCATGAAAATGTACTGCACTTTTTCTAATGAAATATATATATATATATATATACATATATATAGCATCAGACTTTTAATCTGAGGGTCCAGGGTTCAGGTCCCTGTTTGGGTGTTGTAGTACCCTCCAAATCTTCTGAGAGGACCAGTGAAACCATCTAAGGTGCCTCTTTCAAGCATGTTTTGTTCAGCAAGCAAAATGGGCAAACTAAGGGTAAACATTCAGCAGGTTGTCAAGTTACTAATGGTTACTAGGTGAGAGTGTTGCTACCTAAGCTTTGTTACCTTTTAGCATGAAGTTGACAAAGACATGGGTGGTCATCATAGAGATTGGAGTCCATATAACAGCATCCTTATTAGACTGCGCAGTAAATCATGGGTCTGTGTGAAAAAGCACACATTGAATGACCCCGACGTGATTTGAACACGCAACCTTCTGATCTGGAGTCAGACGCGCTACCATTGCGCCACGAGGTCCCAGCGCAAAAGCTATAGCGCATCATGGTGCAAGGCATACTTGTTCATCGGCGTGGCGATCAAGACGCATTGGAACTCGGAGACAGGTGGTGGGCTGTGACTGTTGCGACTAGTGTCTGACATCTGGGCAAGAGCTCTTTCAGAGGACAAGGCACGAGCCCTTTAAAGGGATAACCTGCCTGGTTTCCCTTCCCTGGACATTAAGGGAGATTTTCAAGATCAAATGGTAGATCTCACCCCAGTGCGTGAGAGTGAAGCGTGGACAACTTATACCTGAAGCGCAACTCAGGGACTCAACTGCCTATGCGATAGAACCATGGTTCAGCCTTCTTTTGGGTAACTTCACACATTTACCATTTGTACAAGGCCTTTGTGTCATTATACGTGTCAGATGATGGGCAATCAGTGGCAAAGGTGGCGTAAACCTGCTTTTTGCGAGGCATACAGAGCCAAGATTACACGTCAGTTTGTGGTGTGGAATTAACGTGTTTGTTAGAAATTTTGGTCTCCTTGTGCAGAAAAGCCAAGTTTAATTAAAAATGCTGATGCTATTCTACTTGTTCTCATACCATGACACGAAGGCATTCCTTGAACCAAGACAAGCCTCCAGAGTGAGCCTTACGAACAAGAGTTATGCTGGTAACGATTTCCAAGCGACATGCTGGTCAAAAGTGTGCTAGTTGTAAACAAAAATACGAACAAGGTCGTTAAACAGAAAGCACTGGGGTTAAGTTGATCTCAACTTAGAAACTGGCCAACATAATAGATAGGACCAAAGTGCAACATTCTCTTGGTTAACGTCACCATTTTACAGGTTTCACAAGAACCTTGTCTCTTTGTATGTCTCAGACTGCAGGCAGTCAGTGGATAAAGAAGCATGAAGGACAGAGTCGTGGTTGAACCCTGTTGGTTTGTATCCTTGAATAGTGGTGCTGAGCTGTGTTAATAGTTTGTAGAAAGCCATGAGAACCAGATGGGATGGGCCCTTTCCGATCCAGGGGCTGAGCACCATTTATGTCTGTGATAACCGTAGAACTAGAGCGTCCACAGGCCTGCCCTACAAGCTCGAGGGTAAAGTGCGCTCTCTCTCCTCGAGCCCAGATAGCTCAGTCGGTAGAGCATCAGACTTTTAATCTGAGGGTCAAGGGTTCAAGTCCCTGTTTGGGTGTTGTAGTACTCTCCAGGTCCTCTGAGAGGTCCAGTGAAACCATCTAAGGTACCTCTTTCCAGAATGTTTTGTTCAGCAAGCAAAATGGGCAAACTAAGGGTAAACATTCAGCAGGTTGTCAAGTTACTAATGGTTACTAGGTGAGAGTGTTGCTACCTAAGCTTTGTTACCTTTTAGCATGAAGTTGACAAAGACATGGGTGGTCATCATAGAGATTGGAGTCCATATAACAGCATCCTTATTAGACTGCGCAGAAAATCATGGGTCTGTGCGAAAAAGAGCACATTGAATGACCCCGACGTGATTTGAACCTTCTGATCTGGAGTCAGACGCACTTCCGTTGCGCCACGAGGTCCCAGCTCGAAGCCTACAGCGCATCATGGTGCAAGGCATACTTGTTCATCGGCGTGGCGATCAAGACGCATTGGAACTCGGAGACAGGTGGTGGGCTGTGACTGTTGCGACTAGTGTCTGACATCTGGGCAAGAGCTCTTTCAGAGGACAAGGCACGAGCCCTTTAAAGGGATAACCTGCCTGGTTTCCCTTCCCTGGACATTAAGGGAGATTTTCAAGATCAAATGGTAGATCTCACCCCAGTGCGTGAGAGTGAAGCGTGGACAACTTATACCTGAAGCGCAACTCAGGGACTCAACTGCCTATGCGATAGAACCATGGTTCAGCCTTCTTCTGGGTAACTTCACACATTTACCATTTGTACGAGGCCTTTGTGTCATTATACGTGTCAGACGATGGGCAATCAGTGGCAAAGGTGGCGTAAACCTGCTTTTTGCGAGGCATACAGAGCCAAGATTACACGTCTGTGCATTGAATGACCCCGATGCTCTGTGCGTTGAATGACCCCGACGTGATTTGAACACGCAACCTTCTGATCTGGAGTCAGACACGCTACTGTTGCTCGCTCGCTCTATCTATCTAATATATATATATATATATATATATATATATATATATATATATATATATATAAATAACAAACAAACACACACACACTATGAATAAATATTAAAGTAAATAAAAAGATGTACAGTATTTCACAATAAAGTGAGAACTCCCCTCACATTTTTGTAAATATTTGATATCTTTTCATGTGACAACACTGAAGAAATGACACTTTGCTACAGTGTAAAGTAGTGAGTGTACAGCTTGTGTAACAGTGTAAATTTGCTGTCCCCTCAAAATAACTCAACACACATTAATGTCTAAACCGCTGGCAACAAAAGTGAGTACACCCCCAAGTAAAAATGTCCAAATCGGGCCCAATTAGCCATTTTCCCTCCCCGGTGTCATGTGACTTGTTAGTGTTACAAGGTCTCAGGTGTGAATGGGGAGCAGGTGTGTAAAATTTGGTGTCATCACTCTCACACTCCCTCATACTGGTCACTGGAAGTTCGACATGGCACCTCAAGGCAAAGAACTCTGAGGATGTGAAAAAAAGAATTCTTGCTCTACATAAAAATGGCCTAGGCTTTAAGAAGATTACCAAGACCCTGACACTGAGCTGCAGCACGGTGGCCAAGACCATACAGCGGTTTAACAGGACAGGTTCCACTCAGAACAGGCCTCGCCATGGTCGACCAAAGAAGAAGTTGAGTGCACGTGCTCAGCGTCATATCCAGAGGTTGTCTTTGGGAAATAGTGCTGCCAGCATTGCTGCAAAGGTTGAAGGGGTGGGGGGTCAGCCTGGGCTTTGGACACTGCAGACACAAACACAAAATCAAGTTTATATACGACAATGTATTACTCGAATACATTATTGATTGTGCAAATACTATATGCATGTAGAACCCCTACATGCTTTGCGTTTAATATGTATTATGTAAGGAATAAACATGCGGTTAAACGAGCTTCATTTTGGTAAAATTCAAACATTCAACATTCAAAGATGGGGGGGGGGTGTACCTTCCAGCACACAATAGAAGGGATTCTGCAAGACATCACACGCGTCACAGTTTATCTGGATTGCATTCTAGTCTCAGGGGCTAATGAACATCTGCAGAACTTGGATGAGGTACTAAGTAGGATAGAAAAGAGTGGACTGAGGCAAAGAAGGAGCAAGTGTGAGTCCTTGGGAGAAGTAGAGGTATTTTTAGGTCACAAAATTAATGCCATAGGATTACAGTCGAAAGACAGGTCCTATATTATGTTTGAGACAGCTGGTATTGTAGCCGTGAAATCAGCTAACATTATGCTCCATGTAATGTTTGCGATATCCAGTTATTTGTTAAATGCTAACGCATTGCAATGTTATAAACTACCTCCTAATGGACCACCATGCATCTCCATTCAGCCCGTGTCCTGTCAGCTAAATGTAGCCTAATGTCACTAATAATCATTCACATGTTCATGCTTTTAATAAATCTTTTTATCCTGACACCGTATCAGTGAATTTAAACTAATGCCTGCATTCAGAGTATAAGGGGTGTGTGTGCGTTCAGGAGTGCACCTTAGCACTTATTAGTCATGGTCAGACAGTGTTTCAACTAAAATATCTCTCTCTCTCTCTCTCTCTCTCTCTCTCTCCCAGTATCAGCCAGAGGAGGATGCCCTCCAGGAGTTTTTAATTTTATAGTTTGTTTTTTTTTAGTTCTCTGGGTTTTTAAAAAAAAAAATAAAAATCACACCATGGTACTGAGCATGTGTACTTTTGGTGGTATCGTTACCAACGACTAGATTTTTGGTATCGTGACATCCCTAATATGTAAGGAAATAGGATGAACTCTGCATACAGGGAAGCTTAGTTTTATGGGGGACTCGCGTAGTGGTTCCACCTCCGCGGCGTGCGGCTCTTCTAAGACATCTACACGAAACCCATCCGGGAATTACCAGGATGAAAGGCCTGGTGAGTAGCTATATGTGGTTGCCACACTTGGATGCAGAGGTGGAAGCATTGGTCAAATCGTGTGCAGTCTGTCAGGAAAACAGAAACGCTCCGGCAAACGCGCCACTGCATGCGTGAGAGATACCAGAGCAGCCATGGAGAAGGATTCACATTGATTACGGTGCACCGTGGATGGGTAGAATGTTCTTGATCGTGGTAAAAGCATTCTCAAAATGGATAGAGGCTTATCTGTTAATCAAGTCTACATCCACAGTTACCATTCAGTGCTTAAGACAAACCTTTAGCCAACACAGGATACCAGAAGTAGTGATGTCAGACCATAGCAGTTTTTTTTGTTTTTTTTACCAGTGCTGAATTCCAAGAGTTTATGGAAAGAAACGGAATTAAACACAAGCACAGCACCCTACCATGCATCTTCCAGTGGTCTGGCTGAAAGGGCCGTTCAAACATTCAAAACCCTGATGAAAAGAGTGCTGGAGAGTCCATTGAAAAAGCTAGGCAGAGTGTTGTTCAGTTACCGAACGACGCCACAGTCGACCACTGGCAAATCAGCCGCTAATCAGCTGTGTGGAAGGAAACTGGTCTACACAGGGTCTCATTGAGATACAAATAATTGAGAAAAATGGTACCATGACCAACATGCAAAGGAAAGATATCTTGTGGTGGGTGACCCAGTGCATACTAGGAACTTCAGCTCTGGACCTACTTTTATTCCAGGAACAGTTCAGAAAAAGACTGGTCCTGTATGGTGCACAGTAGCATTGGGAAGTGGGCAAGTAGTGCACTGACATATTGATCAGGTGAGAGATGGGCACAATGCAACATCCGTAGCACCAGAGTTGTAAGACACTTCACGGCCAGATGTTGCCATTCCAGCGCATTCTACAAAAGACTCAGGTTCTTCATTCTCTGAGGAAAGTCACAAACAAAAACTGGGAGGAACTTCTGAAGTGGCTGCATCAGAAACTTTCCTTGGGATGGAAAACCCCGAGTTGAGAAGGTCTACACGTACTAAATCTCCAAGCTATCTGAAAGATTATAATTCATGTAGTGGTGAGTTCCCCAAACGCAGGGCAAGAATGAACCCAGGAACTGAACTGAATCTCAAGAGAAAGTGGGGCATGCAATAAGACAATGGCCCAAAACAAAGAATGGTTAAAGAACAATAAAGTTATTGGTTTGAATGGCCAAAACTGATGTCCAAGCCCATGTGCAGGACTAATAAACAGTTACTGGAAATGATTAGTTGCAGTTATTGCTGCACAAGGGGGTCAGATCAGATACTGAAGGCAAAAGGTTCACATACTTTTGCCACTCCCAGATATGTAATATTGGATTATTTTCTGCAATAAATAAATGACCAAGTATAACATGTGTCACGTTTGTTTAAATGGGTTCTCTTTGAGTAGTTTTAGGACTTGTCTGAAAATCTTGTTATTTATGTAGAAATATAGAAAACGTTAAAGGGTTCACAAACTTTCAAGCACCACTGTAGCTGTGATGTACAGCAAAAGGTTGTTGAGCTTCACAAAATGGGAAGTGTCTATAAGAAAATAGCACAAGCATCGAAAATGCTCATTTCCACCATCAGGACAATAATTAAGAAGTTCCAGTCAACTGGAAATGTTATGAATTAACCTGGAATTGGACACGTGTCTATATCGCCTCAACACACTGAAGAGGACGGTTCGAGTGGACAAAACATCTCCAAGGATCACAGCTGGAGAACTGCAGGAGTTAGTTGTGTCTTGGGGTCAGAAAGTCTCCAAAACTACAATATGAAGTCACCTACATCACCACAAGTTGTTGGAAGGGTTTCAAGAAAAAAGCCTCTACTCTCATCCAAAAACACACTCAGGTGTCTTCAGTTGGCCAGACACTACTGGAACTTCAAATGGGATCGGGTTCTATGGTCAGATGAAACCAGAATAGAGCTTTTTGGTAATAAACACCAGAGGTGGTTTTGAAGCACACAGAGAGGTAGCCATATGGAAAAGTACCTCATGCCGACGGGTAAATATGGTGGTGGATCTTTAATGTTTTGGGAATGTTTTTCTGCCAGAGGACCTGGACATATTGTTAGGATACATGGATATTAAATAAAAACCTGACTGCCTCTGCCAGAAAGATTAAAATGTGCCGTGGTTGGATCTTCCAGCAGGACAGTGATCCAAAACATACATCAAAATCAACGCAAAAACGGTTTACTGACCACAAAATCATCAAGTCATTTAACACTAATGATCAGTATTGAAAATATTAACATGGATATCTGAGTCTGATAATAAAATTAACTTCTACTTGCAGTCAAATTCTGTAGTGTTTAGGACATTTAACACCCTTCCGTCCAAAAGAAACCAAAAGGGGGTACAAACTTTTACACTCCACTGTATTTGGTTGAAATTGCGCTTATAGAACAACTGAACAGCAACGTTTCCATACAGGTTTTAGTGAAGTGTTTAACAATAGCAACTTGACTTGAAATGGATGATGTTTCATTAGCGTGGCCTGTGCCCAAATCCTGCACGACTGCGTATCTAGGTACACTACACACGGTCTGAACGAATGGAGTCTCTACCGCACCTAGTGCACTAGAGATAGACATTCCATACAAGGTGATTTGGGACGGAGCCAGTGCACAGAAACCGTTTCCCTGCGAGAGGCGCAGGTGGAGCTGGAGCTGTGTGACTGATTTGTGCACCTGTGACTACAGAACTACCTCAAGTCTCCACACAGAGCGCTGTTCAAGAGAAAAACACTCCTAAAGAACAAATCACTGCGCCAGCGAGACATCAACCCTTTAACTAGACGTTCATCCCAATTCCACACAAATACCGCGGAACTACTTAGGGCTGAGAGACAGTTCAAAAAGCACTGAAAATAAAGTGTTAGTAACGAGACTGCGTTGCTGGTCAGTGTAGACGCGCTGATACAGAGTGTAGCGCGAGTAAGATCTGTAATGTCTAATTCAAACATTATGATCAAAAGTAAAATAATGTCTAAAGACACCGAGATACAGAAACCACAAGGTGCAGTGAAAGTGAGATTTTATTATTCATTTAGGACTGGAGTTTAAATCTGTGCTTTTTCTGCATCCATAAAAAATAATAATGCTATCTATCTAACTATTTATAAATGTTCATATATATTTATCTTATTTAGTTAGTTTACATTTATATTATATAAGTACTTATGCATTATTTTTTTTATGGATGCACAAAAAGCACCGAATTAAACTACAGTCCTAAATTAATTATATATATATATATATATATATATATATATATATATATATATATATATATATATATATATATATATATATTTATATATATATATGTATATATATATATATATATATATATATATATATATGTATGTGTGTGTGTGTGTATATATATATATATATATATATGTATGTATATATATGTATATATGTGTGTGTATATATGTATATGAATGTGTGTATATATATTTATATATATATATATGTGTGTGTGTGTGTGTGTGTGTGTGTGTGTGTATTGGGTTCTTTTCTGTTTTGGACAAACATCTGTGTAAAGTTTTAGTCTGAATTTATATTTGTAACACTCAGTTTGTGGATTTTATTTTAAATAAACAAAAAAAGGCACTGAAAGTTTGCCCCGCCCCCATCAGATTAATCGAAAAAAAAATAATCGATTGTGAAAATAATCGTTAGTTGCAGCTCTAATAATAAGTTGCATCATGAAATAGATTTTTTAACAAAAAAAAATCTTGATTATTTTCAAAAATGGAGTTGTGTTTGAGAAGAAGAATGGAGTGTAATGGAGTGTGAATCATAAAAATTCTATTTCATTTCTATTTGTTTACAGAAAGGCTTCAGCAATAAAAGCAGCATTTTGCTGTAGTTGTTAAGGGGCCGTTTACACCACAACGTTTTCAAATAAAAACCGAAAACTTCT
>NC_030427.2:1452500-1480000 GCF_001660625.3 Ictalurus punctatus | reverse complement strand
TGAAACATGAAGCCATTTGAAAAGACACATGACACTTTGGAATGTTGAGACCATGCGCGATCAAAACGTAAATGAGCCTTGGAGTTACTCTTAAGCCTTGTCTCATTCTCCATCGCAGTTACGGCTGGTAAAGAAGGTTGGCACATTGAAACGATCAAAACATAAACCAACAGAACATAAATGAACCAAGGAAATGCACTCAAGTCTTGTCTCATGCTCCCTTCCTCTGATGGCCAAGAGAACATGGCACTGGACTTGGAATGCACTGGGGTCTCCCCTACGCAACTTGAAGCCTGCTCAAGGCATGTCAACTGTCTGTGTCAACTAACTCGTGTGCACTATCTTCCCGACTGCAGAGAGAAAAGGGCACTGGACTTGAACTACACTGGGGTTTCACCTGTGCAACTTGAAGCCTGTTATGAAACTGCGTCGTAATGCAGAGAGAACTCTATTCAGATGAGCAGGAAAGCACCTTGGCATTCATCAAACACGCTTGTGTTTTATCCTAGAAAAATGCTTTGACGTAAAGTCAGTCGTCCGAATGTGTTCATGTAAACTAGTAAAGGCTCTAATTACTTGACTGAAGTAAATGTACTGAAGAGGGCGTCCACGTGCGGAAACCTGAGAATATAAACGAGACTGCAAAGTTGTTGTTGGAGAAGGGTCGAACACGGACAAACACGTCCGTCGGCTCCAGTAGAATAGCCTAGTGTTTCCTTAAATCACTTTGAGGCGTCGGACTCTAAATCCAGCGGGGTTTTCTTGCGCAGGTATGAACCCTGCTTGCAGCTTTGTCAGCTGTAGGTGTCAAGTCACTGGTGCTCAATCTCCTGCTGTTTATTTAAACATAACATCCTCAGTTACAATGATCCTTAAAGGACTGAAAACATTTTTGTTTGAACAAATGCTTCATTATAATTGAAACATGAAGCCATTTTTTAAATAAAATTATTAAAAGGTCTCCTATTTAAAAATAAACAAAATAAATAAAATAAATCAGAAATCTCCCATTTGAACAAAAGATGAGATAAGATAATACTTTATTAATCCCAACGTGGAGAAATGAGGGAATTAGGAGGAAAAAGGAGCAGGACCTGCTGTGGCTTTGTTTGGAAATATTTTTGTTGGTGAAATAGAACAGAAACAGTCAATATTGAGTGTAAAATGTACGTCAGGAATATTATCTTATTGTTTACATGTTAGCATAGCATGTTAAATTAACTACTAAATAAAAATAACATCAGCTGCATGAGCTTTTAAATAACGTCCTATTATTATTATTAACATTTACTGTAGCATATCTGTCCGTCTCTGGAAAGTATTGGCGCCCTATGCTGTCGGCTCTCGAAAGTATTGGCACCCGTCCCTGTTTCGCCAACGCAAGCACCACTCACATTTTCTTCAGGAAATGTACCAGTCTAGTTATTGTTATTCTTCTTCCACTTTTTTTTCCCGGCGCGTAACTAGTCCCGCACCGTTTGTCAGAGATCGACGGGTGAGGCGTTGAATCGATCGGCTTATTGAGGAGATGTGTGCTATGACTTTTGGAAGCGATCGGAATGCCGGAATTCCCGCTACGGAAGCTCAAATTCTGAAAATTTCCAATAGACTTGCATTGAGTTTCGAAAGTATTGGCCCTCTAAGGAGAAAGCTCTAAAGGTTTTGCCTCTGTACACGTTCGGCTCTAAAATGTATTGGCACACGATCTGTTCGGCTCTTAGAAGTATTGGCACCCTATCCGGCCGGCGCTCAAAAGTATTGGCACCCTGCATGGCCAGCTCTCAAAAGTACTGGCACCCTTGACGGTCGGCTCTAAAAAGTATTGACGCACTACACAGCCAGCTCTAACAATGCTGGCGCCCCATCTGTCTGGCTCGCGAAAGTATTGGCGCCCTATGCTGTCGGCTCTCGAAAGTATTGCCGCCCTTAGCGTCCGGCACTCGAAATTATTGACACCCTACGCTTTCGCCTCTCGATTATATTGGTGCCCTAGAGTCCGGCATTCGAAAATATTTGCGCCCTATTTGTCCAGCTTTAAAAGTATTGGCACCCTACACGGCCAGTACAGTGCTAACACATGCTAGCAACATGCCAGCATGATGCGAAAACATGCTAGCATGATGCGAAAACATGCTAGCATGATGCGAAAATGTGCAAAAACATGCTAGCATGATGCGAAAACATGCTAGCATGATGCGAAAACATGCTAGCATGATGCGAAAACATGCTAGCATGATGCTAAAACATGCTAGCATCATGCTAAAACATGCTAGCATCATGCTAAAACATGCTAGCATCATGCTAAAACATGCTAGCATCATGCTAAACCCCTCTAGCAACCTATTCGTCCGACTCTCGAAACTCACATTTTCTTCAGGAAATGTACCGGTCTAGTTATTATAATAATTATTATTATTCTTCCACTTTTTTTTCGGCACATAACTAGTCCCGCACCGTTTGTCGGAGATCGACGGGTGAGGTGTCGAATCGATCGGCTTATTGAAGTGTGCTATGACTTTTGTAAGCGATCGGAATGCCGGAATTCCCGCTACAGAAGCTCGAATTCTGAAAATTTCCCATAGACTGGCATTGAGTTTCAAAAGTATTGGCCCTCTAAGGAGAAAGCTGTAAAAAATTTTGCCTCCGTACACGTTCGGCTCTAAAATGTATTGGCACACGATCTGTTCGGCTCTCAGAAATATTGGCACACGATCTGGCCGGCTCTCAAAAGTATAAAATATTGGCACCCTGCACGGCCAGCTCTCAAAAGTACTGGCGCCCTTGACAGTCGGCTCTAAAAAGTATTGGCGCACTACACAGCCGGTTCTAACAATGCTGGTGCCATATCTGTCCAGCTCTCGAAAGTATTGGCACCCTACGCGGGCGGCTCTTGAATGTATTGGCGCCCTGTCCCGATTTCACCATGGCAAGCACCGCTCACATTTTCTTCAGGAAATGTACTGGTCTAGTTATAATTATTCTTCTTCCACCTTCGTGCCATTTTACCTCTAAAGAAAATGTTAATATATTGAGATTTTCAGTCCCTAGTGATGTTCTGAGTAAGAAAATAACCATATCCGTGCTTGCTAATAACTGTGCTGAGTGAGAACCTGTTCTACACACAGATCACAGCTCAGCTGCGGTGTTTAGAGACGCAGAATAAAAGGAGCGCGCTGTAGTTACAACATCGAAGCACATCACACCACCGCCCAGCGCTTTACAGATTCATAACAAACTAATAACTGGAACTAATGAGCTCGGCTCGGTCCAGACTACTGTCCACCCTGTCCTCGATTTCAGAGGCTTTAAACTCAATCCAGCGCTCAGATCGATAACTATTTAGGAAGCCTGACTCTGCTATTTATAACCGAACTATCCGTTACATGGTGAAGCTAGTTACAGAAGTCGGTATAACACTAAATATTCACATGACATGACAACCACCAAAGTCTATTTAATATATTAACTTCATTTTATTAACTTATTGTACTTACTAATGTGTTAGATTGGTTAAAGTGTTAACTCTGGCTAGTAAAGTCCGCTAGCATAACAATTACTTTAATATTGCGATTCAATTATAAATAATGTCTTAAAGCACGGAAATAAAATTACAAACTTATAAACTGCAAAAAATTATAATAATAACTTACCTTTCGTTGTATTTGGTCTCGTTGCAGCAGTAGAATCACTCCTTAGGGCAATGGAAAGCAGCTGGTGCTATTAGCCTGTGACAGCCAGGGCAGATGGGAAATGTAGTTCTTTTCCTACTTCCTGTGTGGTGTTTACGAACTATTAGTGCAGTCAAAAAAACTACACTCCGCCATAACCCGACTTAAGGATTTCGTTTTACTGCTTAGAGATTTTTAAAAAGTGTCATTTCACTGTGCAAAAATTTAAAAACTGAAACTTTAATTATTATTAAGACTTATAATTATTTGGAAAACATGATAACTATCTGTTCTGACTTATTAATGTTTAGCTTATGCTAACAATCTAACCTTCTAACAGTCTAATTAGGCTTTTAACTTACCAGGCCCTTTTTGTACGCTAATAGGTAATAGAGCTAATGTGTATATGCAGATTAGCCACAGTCCTTTACTAAGTGGGTGGTACCATAATTTGCATAAATTAGACTTGCAGAGTGTGTGAAGTGGTTGGCCAAGCCCCTCCCCCAAAAAATACCGGTTCCAGACTAAAGGGGGCGACATAGACCAAACCGATCACACACACAGTTTGTCCAGATCATGCGTTATATGCCAAAGATAAAAATTTGTGAGGCGTCTATTTACAGCCTCCTCAACACTTTTCAATGCATCACCCCTGTGAGGACGTGGATTTTTGTCCCCATAATGTTTTTGGTCCCCATGAGGTTGCTGTGTAAACATGATGATGTCCCCATGAAGTGATAATTACAAACTCTCTCTCTCTCTCTCTCTCTCTCTCTCTCTCTCTCTCTCTCTCTCTCTCTCTCTCTCTCTCACACACACACACACACACACAAACACTCACACACACACACATGCACACACTCTCTCTCTCTCACACACAGACACACTCTCTGTCTCACAGACACACTCTGTCTCTCACACAAACAGACTCTCTCTCGCACAGACACTCTCTCACACAGACAGACACACTCTCACACAGACACTCTCTCACACACACACACAGACACACTCTCACACAGACACACTCTCTCTCTCTCTCTCTCGCACAGACACTCTCTCTCTCACAGACACATTCTCTCTCTCTTTCACTCGCACAGACACTCTCTCTCACACACAGACACACCCCCTCTCACACACAGACACATTCTCTCTCTCACAAAGACACATTCTCTCTCTCTCACAGACACACTCTCTCTCTCACACAGACACACTGTCTCTCACACAGACAGACTGTCTCTCACACACAGACACACTCTCTCTCTCACACAAAGACACATTCTCTCTCTCACTCACACAGGCACTCTCTCTCACACACATGGACACACTCACTCTCTCTCTCACACACACGCACAGACACACTCACTCTCTCTCACACACACACACAGACACACTCACTCTCTCTCTCACACATACACAGACACACTCACTCTCTCACACACAGACACACTCTCTCTCACACACAGACACACTCTCTCTCTCAAACACACAGACACACTCTCTCTCTCACACACAGACACACTCTCTCTCTCTCTCTCTCTCAAACACACAGACACACACACTCTCTCTCTCACAGACACACTCTCTCTCACACACAGACACACTCTCTCTCTCTCAAACACACAGACACACTCTCTCTCTCACACACAGACACACACTCTCTCTCTCTCTCTCTCTCTCAAACACACAGACACACACTCTCTCACAGACACACTCTCTCTCACACACAGACACGCTCTCTTTCTCACAGAGACACACTCTCACTCTCTCACACAGACACTCCCTCACACAGACACACTCTCTCTCTCACACACACAGACACTCTCTCACTATCTCACACAGACAATTTCTTGCTCTCTCACACAGACACTCTCTCACACAGACACACTATCTCTCTCTCACACACACAGACATACACTCTCTCTCTCTCACAGACACACTATGTCTCTCACACAGACAGACTCTCTCTCGCACAGACACACTCTCTCCCTCTCACACAGACACACTATCTCTCTCTCTCACACACAGACACACTTTCACTCTCTCACACAGACACTCTGTCTCTCACACAGACACTCTCTCTCTCACACACACAGACACTCTCTCTCTAACACACAGACATTCTCTCACACAGAAACTCTCTCTCTCTCTCTCTCTCTCTCTCTCTCTCTCTCTCTCAGTGGCCGAGGCCGCTGCTCCAAAGTTCGCTTGTTCATTTTTCTATCTGTCTTTTCTTCAGAAATACGATTTCCTTTTAGGTCTTTGTTTTCTGAGGGAGTTTAAATCTACTATTGTTTGTTGTGTGTCTGTGTGTGTGTGTGTGTGATTTTTCTCGCTGGCCTGGGTGGCTGTTTCCGTGGTCGGGAGCATGGCTGCCTCAGGTACGGGGAAGTATGATTCCCTCACGCGGCGGCATGCTATTACAGTAGCCACTACCGCCAGCGTTGAGGAGGTGTGTCTGGCCGTGGGGGAGAGTGTTGGACACGACAACATTCTGTCTGCGGCCCGGATGAATAGTGCTGTTGTGCTGTTTCTGAAAACGGTGGAGTTAGCAAACGACATGGTGGACAGTGGAGTTGTGATTGATGATGTGTTCCACTTAGTGCTTCCTTTATCAACCCTGTGTAAAAAAGTCATCCTGTCGAATGTTCCTCCTTTTATTAAGGACGAGGTTCTGTCACAAACCCTATCCCGCTATGGTAAACTGGTCTCTCAGATCAAGAAGATAGCGATTACAAGTAAATCCCCTCGTGTAAAACATATCGTGTCTTTCAGACGGTTTGTGTACATGGTTCTGAAGGACAATAATGATCTGGATCTGACACTCAATGTAAAGGTGGAGGATTTTAATTATGTTATTTACGCTACTACTACTACAATGAAGTGTTTTGGGTGCGGTTTATCTGGTCATCTGGTGAGGAACTGTCCAGAAAAACGAGTGAATCCCGAAAATGATAATGATACTAACGCGGCCGCTGGTAACGAGGTTACTGCTGGAGAGGGCGTTGGGGTAGATTGGGCCCACACACCGGGAGAGGGAGCAGCAGCACCTTCTCAGTTGGAGACACCTGAAGCTGGCCCCTCTCACCAGGGTGTCGGTGCTAAACCAGGTGAAGAAGAGAAGGCTGAGACTGAGCAGGATTTAGGTGATAAGGATACACAGGACAGTACGGTGTCACTAGATAGTGTGATCTGTCCCTTGTTGATGAAGTTGCGGATGATAGCTCTCACATGGAGACGGAAGAGAATGTGTTCAAGGTGCCCCAGAGAAAGAGACGGAGAAGTCCTCATGCACAGGCTAAGAGGAAAGATGTTGCAGAGGAGCTGAATTCTGTGGAGGTAGAGAGCGAGAGCGAAGCGTCTGACTGTAGTATTACATGTAGTGTAAATCTAAGTGGCTTTTCGAGCCATGAATATATTGTGGACAACATCAAGGCTTTTCTGAGAAAGACTAAACATGCTAGGAATGTGAGGATAGACGAGTTTTCCCGGATGTGGAACAGTTCATTAGAAAAACACGTTGGTTTATGGGAGAATGGGGTTTCACTGATCAGGAGGGATACCGTCTAAAGAAAATCCTTACAAAAGTCAATGTAATGTTAGACAATAATGATAGTGATAGTCAATCCTAGACATCATGTATGTAAATCTATTATTTTTCCTCATATTTATGAGTGAGTTTCGAATTGCTTTGTTGAATTTAAATGGAGCAAGGGAAAGAAATAAAAGATTTTTGTTGTTTGAAACGGTGAAGCAAAAGAAAATTGACGTAATCTTTGCTCAGGAAACCCACACAGACGCCAGTAATGCTGCGGACTGGGCCAGGGAGTTTAAAGGGTTATCCTTTTTAAGTCATAAGACATCTACCAGTGGGGGAGTAGCTATTTTATTTTCCTATAATTTTATCCCCTGTTCTTATCAAGTTGATGAATTCATAAAGGGTCGACTGTTAAAGGTTAGAGCTCAATATGAGAATAGGTGGGTCGTTTTTGTGTGTGTTTATGCCCCGACTGCAGCCATTGAAAGAATGTTATTTTTACGAACCTTAGACAATGTCCTGAAGAATTGTGACTCTGATGATTTTTTGATTCTAGGGGGGATTTTAATTGTACAGAGCTGGGTATAGACAGGAATCATGTAGAGCCCCATATGCCATCACGTAGAAGGCTAGTCGAGTTAATGAATTCCTGTGACCTTGTGTACATTTGGAGAAATTTTCACCACATGCAGAAACAATATACCTGGGTACACTCCTATAATAATATGCTCTCTATGGCCAGATTAGATAAATTTGATGCTTTTAAACACCAGTTAAGTGCTTTTAGAAGTTGTGTAAATATACCAGTAGGATTTACGGACCATTGTATGGTTCTCTACCATAGAGAAATTCGAAAGAGAGCAGTCGGTTTCTACAAGGAACTGTACAAGTGTGAAATCTACCTCCAATGTCATGAGAGACACAACTCTCCGCATGAAATCCTTGGAGAACGAAATAATGGAGCTTCAAGAGTTAATGAAAAACACAGGACGGCAGGTATGCATAGAAAATTTAAGAATAAAAAAGAATTTATTGACTAAATTGCTAGATGTTACCGCACAAGGAGCTCTGGTCAGGTCACGGTTTCAGAATGTGGAGTGTATGGATGCACCATCAAAATTCTTTTTTAATTTGGAAAAAAAGAATGGTCAGAATAAGATGATACATGGCCTGTTTTCTGATGAGGGGACACTTTTAGTGGACCATAGAGAAATTCGAAAGAGAGCAGTCGGTTTCTACAAGGAACTGTACATGAGTGAAATCTCCGATGAACAGGCCCATGATAACGTCTTCTTGAAGGATCTCCCTCAGGTGTCAGGAAACGCATGCAGACCTCGGAGGGGCATTGACGCTAGAGGAACTGCTACGAGCCCTCCAGGGTATGGAGAGTGGCAAGGCACCAGGGATCGATGGTCTACCGGCTGACTTTTATAAGTCTTTTTGGCCTGAAATGGGTGCAGACCTACTGGAGGTACTGGGTGACAGTTTAGTCACGGGGCGGCTGCCACTCAGTTCTCGCAGAGCAGTATTGACTCTGTTGCCCAAAAAAGGAGATCTACACGACATAAAATCATGGAGACCTGTTTCAGTTCTCTGTGTGGAATACCGACTGCTCTCTAAGGTATTGGCAAACCGACTTAGTATAGTCATGGAAGAGGTGATCCATCCAGACCAGACCTACTGTGTGCCGGGTCGATTTATTCATGATAACAATTCGTTCATTAGGGATGTTGTAGAGGCCAGAAGGATTTTTAATTTGGAATGTGGTTTGGTTTTAATTGATCAGGAAAAGGCTTTCGACAGAGTTGAGCATACTTACCTGTGGAACGTCTTGACTGCTTTTGGTTTTAGTTGAAGGATCGTGTATCGTTTGAAAATATATGGTGTCTGGAAGGGGCATTATGTGTGGTTGCAGAAGAAAAGGTGAAATTTAATCAACTTCTACTATTGTGTTTTTTTTTCGCTTTTTATTTTTTTTTATACTCCCTGTGGTTTTTCAGATGCATTTGGAAGTGGTGTTTATTTTTATCACCTACAGTGCTGATTTTGTATGTTTGCCCACTGACAAAGAAATGATCAGTCTATAATTTTAATGGTAGTTGTATTTGAACAGTGAGAGACAGAATAACAAAAAAAATCCAGAAAAACGCATGTCAAAAATTTTATAAATTAATTTGCATTTTAATGAGGGAAAAAAGTATTTGACCCCCTCTCAATGAGAAAGATTTCTGGCTCCCAGGTGTCTTTTATACAGGTAACGAGCTGAGATTAGGAGCACACTGTTAAAGGGAGTGCTCCTAATATCAGTTTGTTACCTGTATAAAAGACACCTGTCCACAGAAGCAGTCAATCAATCAGATTCCAATCTCTCCACCATGGCCAAGACCAAAGAGCTCTCCAAGGATGTCAGGGACAAGATTACGGGCTACAAGACCATTGCCAAGCAGCTTGGTGAGAAGGGGACAACATTTGGTGCGATTATTCGCAAATGGAAGAAGCACAAAAGAACTGTCAATCTCCCTCGGCCTGGGGCTCCATGCAAGATCTCACCTCGTGGAGTTGCATTGATCATGAGAACAGTGAGGAATCAGCCCAGAACTACACGGGAGGATCTTGTCAATGATCTCAAGGCAGCTGGGACCATAGTCACCAAGAAAACAATTGGTAACACACCACGCCGTGAAGGACTGAAATCCTGCAGCGCGCGCAAGGTCCGCTGCTCAAGAAAGCACATATACATGCCCACTGAAGTTTGCCAATGAACATCTGAATGATTCAGAGGACAACTGGGTGAAAGTGTTGAGGTCAGATGAGACCAAAATGGAGCTCTTTGGCATCAACTCAACTCGCCGTGTTTGGAGGAGGAGGAATGCTGCCTATGACCCCAAGAACACCATCCCCACCGTCAAACATGGAGGTGGAAACATTATGCTTTGGGGGTGTTTCTCTGCTAAGGGGACAGGACAACTTCACCGCATCAAAGGGACGATGGACGGGGCCATGTACCGTCAAATCTTGGGTGAAAACCTCCTTCCCTCAGCCAGGGCATTGAAAATGGGTCGTGGATGGGTATTCCAGCATGACAATGACCCAAAACACACGGCCAAGGCAACAAAGGAGTGGCTCAAGAAGAAGCACATTAAGGTCCTGGAGTGACCTAGCCCGTCTCCAGACCTTAATCCCATAGAAAATCTGTGGAGGGAGCTGAAGGTTCGAGTTGCCAAACGTCAGCCTCGAAACCTTAATGATTTGGAGAAGATCTGCAAAGAGGAGTGGGACAAAATCCCTCCTGAGATGTGTGCAAACCTGGTGGCCAACTACAAGAAACGTCTGACCTCTGTGATTGCCAACAAGGGTTTTTAAACCAAGTACTAAGTCATGTTTTGCAGAGGAGTCAAATATTTATTTCCCTCATTAAAATGCAAAGTTTTAATCAGTCAGCCCGTGTCCTGTCAGCTAAATGTAGCCTCATGTCGCTAATAATTATTCACATGCTCATTCTTTTAATAAATCTTTTTATCCTGACACCATATCAGTGAATTTAAACTAATGCTTGCATTCAGAGTATAAGGGGTGTGTGTGTGTGTGTGCACATTTAGGATAACTAAAATCTCTCTCTCTCTCTCTCTCTCTCTCTCTCTCTCTCTCTTTGCCAGTATCAGTGTCCTCCAGGAGTGTTTTTAATTAAATTCTTTTATTTTATTTTTATACCACACTGTGGTATCGACTTATATATATTTTCTGTTTATATTACACTAATTATATATATATATATATATATATATATACACACACAGTATAACGCTGTATTTCCAAACAGCATGAATAATTTCTTTTTCTCGAAACTTTACAACAGCACAATTTTCTATTTATTTTTTAACTTCATAAAGAAAAGTCCGGTTTCATAGAAATCCACGGAGACTTAATTAGTGTCAGCGGCAGAACAGTTCCATATCTGAAGTGATACTCGACATACCTGCTTCTAGTGGCGATCGCTTTCAGCCTACAAAGTTACTTGAAAGTGCCAGCATGAAGCACAGAGCTGAAACCTGAAAATGACTGGATGATTTTAATAATGGACAAGCAAGAAAGCACTTCAAAGCATTATTCCTGTTTTACCTCAGGAATGACATGACTTTGCATATGATCAAATAAGGTTCTTAAGTTTCATTGATATGTTCGTTTGTGCTTAGTGGCAGTTAGAACATTTAATTTTATTATTATTATTTTTTTAAACTTAAGAACACTTTTTTTTGCTTCAGCACAGTACAAGCTGAAGTATAGATCATGTACTGTTTCGATTATGAATATTATAATCCGTAGCATTTCAAGCCAGGAACATGCTTCAGCACAGTACAGGCTGAAGTATAGATCATGTACTGTTTCGATTATGAATATTATAATCCGTAGCATTTCAAGCCAGGAACAGCATGTGTGGTGTGTGCCGCACACGTATACCAATCTACCGAGGCTATAAAAAGTCTACACACTCCTGTTAAAATAGTGGCTTTTTGCGATGCAAGTGCAATCAAGATAACTTGTCAGATCTTTTTCTAGCCTTTTTCTAATACCCCTACTCCTTTACGAGAAGTGTCCTGGGATATTTAATGACCACAGCGAGTCAGGACCTCGGTTTAACGTCTCATCCAAAAGACTGTGCTGTTTTTACAGTATAGTATTAAAAGCCACTAGGTGGTGGAGGTAGTATGTTTTGGAGGATTTATATAGAATCGTGACTGTACACAGAAGATGAACTGATATTAGATTTTAGAGTTGATCCAAACAAGGTCAAATGTCAGAAATAGTTTTTCTTCAATAGCTGTCTTGCTTTTTGAGGCATGTATTTTAAGGGTATTTGAGTTTGAGACATACAGATTAGTAATGAGACTAAAGGAATGGACTACACTTCTTGGTGGTGGAGGCAACCCTGAGTTCTTCTTATTCATTCTTAAAATAGTTCATTTGATCATTTCTTTTTTTTGATAATAAAGAAAAACAACTCACGAAATGTTCCCCCCCATATCATTTATATTTCTTTGTTTTTGCTATTTTGTCCTATGCGTATGCAAACATTAGCACTCCGTATGTATGAATTCCTGTGTTTGAGAAGGTCTCTGCTCAACGTGAGCCCTAAATGGCATGGCTTGTAGGATTTTAATTTGCTCTGTGCCTGTCTAGCACATATTCTTATAGAAGAAGAATAAATTTTTTTGGAATGTTTGATAAGTAGACAGAGCCTAAAATCTCTGATCTTGTCTGGCACTCTCTCTCTGCACCGGAGCTGTTTTATGTACACCCGCTGGATTGCATGTCTTAAAGAAGCTTATCTCTGCCTAACCACACTCGTCGCTATTAAGCACTAACCACAGTGGCAAGTGGCACCACATCCACTGCTGTGCACTGAGAGTGCACCAGAATTAATTTCGTATATCTATATATAGTTTTGCTGACGAATGTAAACGTAGTGTCGATAAAGACGAATAGAAAGTTTGTCATTCTTAACCTCTTCTGAGTAGCAGCTGTGTTTTCTTGTTTAGGCCGAGGGATTATGATCATTTGTGGTGATACGGACCGATGAGGGTGGAAAACCCATGGAAGCTAGGTCACTGAGGGGAGGAGGGAGGGAGAGACGGAGACCGAGCAGGAGCACAGACACTCATGCACAAAGCCTCTAAATAAGTCCGGGTTTATACAAGTCGAGTATAATCTGAGCCCTAATCTGACATTTTTTACTTGCTGGGTATCGCAGGTGAACTCTTCAGTTGAGGTTACTTTATTTTGGCTTAACCTTCAGCTTTGGGAAAATATTTTGGGAATGGTGAGGTGAGACGTGATAGTGGAATGTGTCTGTGTGTGTATATGTAGGTTCTGATAACCTGGCACGCTATGGTGCTCTGGAGAGTCTCGTGAACGATGTGGCTGATGACACGTGGGACAACAGAGCCACGAATAGAATGAGCACCATCCGATTCCTCGATGATGACGATGAACAGGTGAGAGAATTGTGAATTGCTGGACTCTGTATCACCTGATTGGGCTTCCGTGTGTGTGCGCGCGCGTGTGTTAAACTGAAATAACAGCTCGGACTATTATTACTATTACTATTATCTTACTGCTACCATCTAATTTATAAGATTGGTTTTGATGCACGTGTTTACTGTATCATTAATTAAAATGCAAATGTGAAAACGCTTATGTCATAGTGTCAGAATCCCGAGTTTGAGTGAGGAAACTTTCACGCCTGTGGATTTTGGACATTACTCTGTAGGTTGCTGAGTCAGGATTGTCAGAATTTTTGGAAACCCGACTAAATGAATGAAGTGCATTCAGTAAATAGCAAAATAACGAAGTATATAAACACAAAATCCAATGGCAAGAAATTCCTGACAGTTCACTTTTGTTAATACAGGGAGTGACCCTGGTGGTATGAACCACACTTGGAAACTAATAAAATTAGAATATAAAGCATGAGGTAGCCTTTGAGTATGATAGTTGTCACACGGGTCATGTTTGCTGCGGTCCAAATCAGAGTGCGATTGTTCCACCCGTTGGTCTGGGTTCAGACTCACTCGAACGCAGGTGCAACAGATATTATGCGCAGCAGTGGACCTCTTCTGTGTCCCACAAATTCCCCTGCCGCTCATGGTACACGTGCGTTGTGGAGACTAGGTCGTAATGATGCTGTCCTCAGCTAAAATGCATGCGCAGGTTACTTTACTTCCTGAATAAGCGCGGAACGGAGTACGATTTGCGTTCATATTCACTGGAATCGTGGCTCGGTTCCAGAGCAACCGAACTAGGACCACCTCCTTCAGGTAGTCTCAGGTCCGGTACCGCGCTGTGCTTCCCGGTCCATGTGACAGCTTTCACATTACACACAAACCGCGCTCAGACTGAGCTGCCAGTGTAAAAGCCCTCTAAGAGTCTGATTTTGGATCCGTAATTAAAGCTATGACCTTGCTTTAGGGGCTTACTTCGCCTTCAGTCACTGTCGTTGATTATTTATCTGGAACAGCACACCTATGGTGTTTTATCCTGTACTCGGCGTGGTACACTGAGAGTTGGGAGTAAAGTCATTCAAATGGCCTAGTTCTGTAAACATAGCCCTGTCCTGTTCCATGATGAATGAATCACTGTTGTAAGAAAAGAGTAGAGCAGAAACCTGTATTGCTATGTGACCGGGACCTGTGAGAATTGTTTAAATGGTTTTCTAATAGTACAGTACAGATTTATACACTCATTGGTATATCCCTGCTCATTCATGCAGTTATCCAACACATGAAATCATGTAGATAAAATGTGGCCGTCTTCTCAGATTCGGCATGTTTTTTTTTTGTTTGTTTTTTTTCCATTTTATGGTAGCCTTCTTCTCAGCTCGACCCAGTCTAGCTATCGAGCTCTCTTTTGATCTCGCTCATCAACAAGCCGTTTCCACTCTTAGTTCCGCCACTCGATGGTTTTTTGCACCATCTTGAATAAACTCAGGAGGCTGTGAAATTCCAAGCAGATCAGTAGCTTCTGAAATACGCAAATACCCGTCTGGCACCAACAACCATGCCACCAAGTCACCGAGAGCACATTTTCCCCCTATTCAGATGTTTGATGTGAACATTTCCTGAAGCCGTTGATGTATATCTGCATGATTTTATGCACTGTGCTGCTGCCACATGGTTGTCTGATTGGATAATTGCACAGCTGTGCAGCTGTACAGGTGTTTGTCTTAAAGTGGCCAGTGAGTGTATGTATAGTGATACTATAGGTTATAAATGCAGAATATGCACTAAGTTAGCCTTTCTGTTATTAAACACACGGACCTTGTGCCTACACTCATCATTTAGCTTTATTATTATTATTATTCTTATTATTGTTATTATTGTTAGCGGAATGTAGTCCAGCTGTTGCCGTGCTAATCACATGACCCTGTCAGAATAATAACTTGACAACTCGGTGACGCCACAAAAAAAATTAAAGATAACACAGTACAAAACAGACCATAGACCAGCAAATATGTACGCTCAACTATTGCCAGGAAAGAATGATTCATCAATAACCGAGTAACAGGACCAGCGTGGGAAAGAAGCCGTTTTATAACGGTGATGGATCGAATGTGATGAATAGCAATAACTAAGTGTCTATAACTATAGCTCGTGTATCTCCAATGATGGTCTTGTTTTCTTTATTTCTTTTCCTCTGTCATAGGGAACGCTGTTGCGACGGGCCACGCCGCACCCCGGAGAGCTGATGAGCATGAAGAAGGTGGTGGAGAATCTCCACCACGGTCTGAACGCTGCCAAAGGCCTAGACTCCAACAAAAACGAGGTCAATAACACTGTGGACCGAGTGACTACATCTGTGTGACCGCTTTGTTTTCCTCCAAGATAACCCAGTCCCCATCGTGTCTTCCCACAATGCACCTCATCCAGCCTTCTCCCTGTGCTTTTTCTCCCTTGAATGTGACTCTCCTTTCTCTGTGCTGGGTCTGTTCTGTTCTCTCCTTCATCTCCTCAGATCCTGAATCAGGGAAAGACCACCATGATAGGTGTCTTCTTTTTTCTTTTTCTTGTTTATCTTCAGAGCAATAATCCATGGACTGCACAATTTCTTTTTTCTTTTTAAATTTTACAATCCAGCCCTTTTTTTTTTTTTTTTTAAAGCTTTTTGATTTTTTCCAAACACATACCAAGTTAAAATAAGTAGGTGCACTACATTAAGTCTTATACTAATGCTGACAGAAGCTCCAGTTATATATTTACATTCTATTTTTAATTTTTTGTTTTTTAAACACTAGGTGGATGTTTCTTTTTTCTTTCTTTCTCATGAACATGAACTATAGCGTGGGACTGGGGGCGGAGAAACCAGCGTGAACTAAACTAATGAACCTAAACATGAAACATGACATGAACTATGACTATGAATTGAACCATGAAACTATAAACTGTGACTTTGGTTCTCTATCGTAAGGACACTCAACTAATCTACTACAACTCAATATTCCGCGCTGTGTGCTGGGAGGTGCGCGGTATATATACAAACATAATCAGCCTCGTAATGGCTGATGGCTGAGGGCGATTCAGACACACGTGAAACAACAACCAATGACAGAACGGGGAGGAGACATAACAGAAACATAACAAATGCACGTGTCGAAATGTCACGATTGTCAACAAGGGAAAAGCAGGTGCACCTGCTCGTGCACGCGCGCTCACATGCTCCACAGCGTGCTGCTTAAAGGGGAATTCATGACAGAACTTGGTCGGCCGTGTCGGTAGACTCGGGCTTGAGCAGAACTTGGTCGGCCGTGTCAGTAGACTTGGGCTTGAGCAGGGCTTGGTTGTCCTGGTTAACAGACACTTGGGACAGTAACTGGGCTTTGCAGTGGAAGAGCAGTAGAATGCTTCCTGGAGACCCAGTTTTTTGCAGGTAGGGCATTGTAGCTTGGTCTCCCTCCTGCAGCCCTCAGACATGCATGTCAGTGCCACCTCCTCCACATTGGCTGGAACCTGAAGCAGTTCGGTGGAGGCTGACCTGTCAATCCCCTCATAATAGAGCTTAAAGGGCAGGTCAGGCTGGGGCTGTCCATTGACTCTCCACCCCAGTAAATCCAGACCATGAAGCTGCCCTGGCTGCGTGAACTCCTCCATAAAAAGTTCTGCAAATTGAGTGACATCCTGGAGGGCAGAGGACTCTGCTCACCAGCTGCTTCGCCCAGTCACGGGCCGGTCCGCAAAACCTGGACACCAAGAACCCGATCCACTGTCTCTTAGTAGGCTTGGGATACGCCAGGCTGCAGAAATATTCCTGGCAGCTGAAGAGGAACTCCAGCGGGTAGCTGCTCAATCCCGCTGTCTCTGGCGGCAGTTCAACGGCGTACCGTTGAGGGAACTGCACGGACAAGAAATCTGAGGTCAGTAATCAGAACGTTTCCTGATAAGGTATTGTCCTGCTACTCCCATTGTAGCGTGATGTCTCCCTTGTCTTCCTGCTGCATCCATGTTACGGCAGAATATTCTGTCACATTTCGTGATGCAATGAAGATAAGGTAGGATGCAAGTGCAGTATGAACAGTTTTATTGAGAGACACACAGGCAGGTAAATCCAAACAGTAATCCACAAACATAGTCCAGTAACATGCAAAGTTCAGAGGCCACGCCTCCTTCACTTTGACTGAGACACAGGACATGCCTCCTTCACTATGACTGAGACACAAAGGCCACACCTCGTTCACTGGGACTGTCTCATAAGCCACACCCCCTTCAATAGGAATGAGGGATGAACAGTGGTAAAGGAGACATATTTGATAATGTAAGTAGTAATAATCAGAACTCTGTGTGTGTGTGTGTGTGTGTGTGTGTGTGTGTGTGTGTGTGTGTGTGTGTGTGTGCAGCCTGTGCTGTCTCTGCCTTGCTGTGTGAGGTGGCAGAATGTGGAGGAGGAGAGATGGAGTTTGATGTTGCACTTGGTCAAGAGAAGCTGACTGAAACAAGCCTACAGCTTACACACCTACTGCCAGCTGGGTATATACCGGTGAGTCAGACCGGTAGCTCCAAAAGTACTGGCACCCATCGTGCAAATGCGCACCACTTATTAAATCATGTCATGATCTTAAACATACGGGGATTCTGTATAAAACAATATTTTTCTTAAGGAGTGCTTTATTTCCTGCAAACGTATTGGCTCTACTACAGATAACATTAGTCACCGCCTCCCCCACCACCAACAAATCAGGCCCAAAGCATCACTTTACAGATTTCACAATGGCTATCAGGTGCTTTTCCTTATATACAGTCCCCTTTCTTGATGATTTTCAAGGCTGAAAAGTTTAAACGGCCCACGTTGTACTCAATGCTGTTTTAAACTGCTAATATAGAGTTCCTTCTGAAACTATTAGAACAGACGATTCATTTGTTTGTGCTATACACCAAAAACATTTGGGTTTGAGATCAAACAATGAGATATGAGATGAAAGTTCAACTTTTATTTCCTGGAAAAAGGAAATGTATAGGAACAGACAAGTCTTGAAGTAAGTTAAAATAAATAACACTTAATATTTGATGCATATCCCTTGCTTGCAGTAACTGCATCAAGTGGTATGGCCTGTGTTTCTGCTCTCAAAGTGTCTGAGACCTTCACCCCTACCCTGTGGAGGTTGTTGTTGATGTCACTAACTGTTGTTTTGTCGGGTTCTTTTCATAGCTCTCACAATGTTTCTGTCATCAGCTGCTGTTGTCGTCCTTGGCCGATCCATTCGGTGTCTGCTGCTCAGTACACCAGTGCTTTCTTTCTTTTTCAGGATATTCCATATTGTTCTAGTGGCTATGCTCCAATGTTTGAACAATGCCTCTGATTCTTTTTCCCGCTTTTCCCAGCTTCAAAATGACTTGCTTTTCTCCCATAGACAGCTCTCTGATCTTCATGTTGGCTTATCCTTTTTAACAACAGATGCAGTCTTCACAGGTGAAAGTGAAGGCTAAAACCAAAACTAAGAGTAGATGTTCAGCGCTATTTATTGTTTAAACAGTCAATCTAACAGGACACACCTGGGTAACAAGAAACACTTTTCAGTCACATGTTCCAATATTTTTACTCGCCTACAAATTGGCTGGTGTGATACAAAACGTGCTATGTTCTATGTCGGTTATCACCTCTACATGTAAATACCAGGAAATAAAAGCTGAAACTCGCGTCTCATATTCATCTTTTGATCTCAAACTCAAATGTCTTCAGTCTACAGCAAAAGAAAAAGAATTGGTCTTGTCGTCCCAGTAGTTTCAGAGGGGACTGTATCTTTCTGTCCATATAAAAGTTGTTCGTTAATAAGAATCTTTCTCGTTCGAGCAATGGTAACAGTTCCTGTAGTTGTTGTGGCTGAAGTTTTCCCCGCTTCAGAAGTGGTGCTGTGATGGATGGATGATGTTTGTGTGTGTGTGGAAGATTTATATAAATATCTACTTATATAACTATCACGGACTTCCAACCCACAAGCAGACAAAACATTAGATCAGTTCAAAATAAGTCTGAGGCAAAGCAAACTAACAGACAGGCATCACTGCAGTGCCGTGACGCTGTTTTGTCTCAGAGGTTTGTCAGAACCGCTGTGTTCCCCACAACGTTGTTCCCCAAAATGTTGACTAAATTACAGTCGTGTATACTGACGACTGAGTGTTCTTCAGACTGTTTTCCTCATTATTTAAGTGCATTTCCTAAGTATTCACCCCCCTTTCAACTTCTGACACCTATTGTGGATAAAAATGACATGAAATAAACATGAGGGAGACCTAGTATCCAGTAAAGGGGAGAAGAAGAAAAGACGGGCACCAAGACACACAGAAGCGGTGTGAGGCGGATATTGACTGATATTGAATATTGAATTGGATTCACACTTTACTTAGATCTTTAAGAGTAATACACTATGGTTTATTAGTCAAAAAGTCAAAAAGAAGTGTATGAGCTGAGGAGTGATAACACACACACACACACACACACACACACACACACACACACACACTCGTACAGTCAAGGGCGGGCAAGTAGACAACACACACACACACACACACACTCTCTCTCACACATACTACAATAACTTTATAAGAATAATAAAAAGGAATATTAAGATATTATAAGGGTAATATCTTATTTTATATATATATATATATATATATATATATATATATACTCTATAAAAAACAGAATAATAGGATATGTGGAACAGTAGATGGGTAATATAATGATATTATGAAGTAGGAAGTACAGTAAACCGTTTTTCAAGCAGTATAACTATATATAAAATGGAGATATAGAGCAAATATGAAAATAAATTATAAACTAGAAATGCAGGCTCGCAAGGAAGGCCTTAATGTTAAGAGAGAACCATGAGGAGCCATTTATAAGGGTGGCTGAGTCAAGCTGCCCCCCCCCGTGAGATAATAGTAAGACCAAGGTCCCTCTAGATTGTTTTGTCTCTCCACTTTTGATTTTACGGGTTATTCAAATCCCTTGGTTTCGATTCTCTGGGTTACTGAAATCCCTTAGTTTTGAGTCTCTGGGTTATTGAAATCCCGTGGATTTGACTTTCTGGGTTATTAGAAATCCATGGGTTTTGATTCTATGTGTAATTTGAAAACCCCTGGTTTTGATTCTATGTGTAAGTGGAATAGCCCTTTTCTGGAACATAAGAGTAAGGTAGATGAGCTCTTTTTTAACCCTATTGGTATTGATATCATAGTCTTCTTGAAACATATGGGTTATTTACTGTGTAAATACAGTATAAATACTGGAGCTTAAGCTCAGGGTATCAGATCACTTCTGAGAATTCTCATCGGTGTGGATCTCGTGTGGTGGAATGGAACAATAAAGCTGGACCCTTGCTTCTTCTCACTCACGGCTGGTGTCTTTTTTTCTATCTCCAACTGGGCTCAGAGGTAGATGTGAGTGTTGGCTTCTAAGTTGAATTTTAAGTGTTTTTGGGTAATAGGCTAAATTTGAGCCAACACACCCCATCCCCTAACCCCACCCCACACACACACACACATACATATTTTGTAGTGTTACCACCACCATGCTTCACAATGGGGATGTTGTCCTCAGGGTATTGGGTTTCTGCCAAATGGCAGACTCAGTCTCAGATAAGCTTTCCTCACACGTTTTCAGAGTCTCCGACATGTCTTCAGGTAAACTTCACACAGGATATCGTACAAGTGTGCCATAAATATGTTTATCCTGTGAACAGCTTCTTCCACGGTTCCATTTGCGATCGCAGAAACGAAAGCAGAATCGAGCAAACGCCTCAATATTCGGAACAGCTTGCAACGTTTTAAACTTACCGCCGATTTTCTGCAGATCTGGGCCAAGATTTCCTCTTCGATTCATGTCCGTCAACATGAGTAACAGCTAAAAGGTCTCGTTTACCAACAAACATCACCGCGGAAGAACGCGCAAAACAATTTTGTGTGAAAAACAACGTAAATTTGAAAAAAGCCACAGAAAAATCAAGCATTTTGGGCCGCAATAATCACAATATAAATAAATAAATGTATATAATGTATATAAATAATTATAAAAACCCTCCGAAATCCTGTACAGACTGGATTACAGTGTGTTTCTCTTGTACCAGGTGCTGATGGAGGACCGGCAGAGCGAGGCGGTGTACCTAGAGATCAGTCCTCTTTTCCTCCAGGCCGAGAACAAACACAAACTCTTCCAGTTCGTCTCGCAGTTCCTCTAAGGCTGACGCAGGAGAAACACACGTCTACACCGCTCTAGGTTTAGTTACAAAATATCAGTGTTTCTGGTAATTCGCTTGGAGCAAGATGTGTTCTTGAACGTGGACCTTTAAAAACTGCATTTGGTTTCTCTCTTTCTTATGAATGTAGTTAGGAAATGTTTGTTGTGGTTTTCAGTTTTGCACTGAAGCTATGAGCTTAATGTGCTGTAACTAACAAGTAAAGCTTATATCTAGCGGTTTAGCATCATGAAACCTAAAGCATTATGCCTTTACTACTAGCAGCTAAAAATTCTTTATTTGTATAGATAGATTTCTAAACCAGTGTGTGATGATTTAATCGTTCATTTTCCACACTGTTGACAGTTTAGAGCCTTGTAGCTCTAGTGCAAACTGAAGACTGAGCTCTGAGCTACATGTTGTGTGTTAAGTGTGTTAATGTCATTCGATATAATGCTGATGGTAGGCTTTGAGTGAGAATATTGGTAGGATTTTGAGTTAATCAGAGCTGTTAACCAATAAGAGAGCAGGATATTGGTCATTGTATTCAGTTTAATTAGTGAGTGTTTGACAATGTTGTATTGTTAGGAAGTTAACGAGTTCTTCTCTGGTTTCTGTTTGATGAAAATTGTTGCTTTATAACGTTGCTTTGTTTGATTTGGAGAGACGAATACAGATTTTGTTCTGCACCGTCGCTCAATCCGGATCTTTCTTTTTCCACGTTCTCATACATGATGTTGTTAACGATGAGTGACGGAGCTTATGAACCACTGACCCTCCAATCAGCCCCTGATTATCCACTGGTAATGCCGCCAGCCCTCCTGGGACACTGTAGCAATCCCATAACCCCCCTCTTTCACCCCACACAAGTACATATATAGACAGACTCCTTCCACATGCAGCACGGCGAGAGAGATGCTGACGGACAGGGCTGATTACTATAGTGCACCAGGTGCTGAGTAAGATCTCGAGACACACACACACAGGTGAACTGCACAAGGACCTCCTGCACACTCACGGAGAAGGCGATCGATAATGTCGAGAGAGATTCGCAGGTTGGACAACCCACTAATACAGTAATAATAATCAACAGAGCTCTATCTCCTGGAAGATCACAGCACCTGCACTCTGGACCAATCACTTCTAGTGCACACAAATCTGATTAGGATTTCAGAAACGTCTAGACATTAAAGCATTTCAACGGTGAAAGGGATTTATTTTAATTTTTTCCATCTCCGCAGCTCAGATAAAAGTCAGCCAACTGTGCAGGAGTCACACCACTGTGTTTCGGATGAACCCGATCTCCTCGATCTGACACTCCACGATGTGTCCTTTCTGTATTCCTTCTGAATTATAAAGAATCCCCCCCCGTAAGTAGCTGTCTGATGGGTCATGTTTTAGAAGCAGTACAAAGAACTAATCAAATTTAGCACTCAGGTGTAGTCATGAGGTTTGTTTTGATGGAACATTTCGTTCAAAAGCTAACTAATTAGAATTTTATGCAAAACATTCCTTTTTTTGTTGGCGGGGGGGGGGGGGGGGGGGGATTGCGAGTTTAAAAGAAATTAGCACTAAGGTGTGTTCAGTTGTTGGTTATAAAAGAAACACTTCAGCCGGCAAGATGCGTTTGCGATCTAAACTTGGACCCAAATTAATTCGAAACATAAGCACATGATTATGATTAACACATCAGTGTATACACCAACACACTGTAAACACTCGTGCAACACTGCAAGGCCACAGACCTTAAAATAAAAATATTTTCGATGTGGTGCGTTAACGATAACGCCTAATCAGAAAGCTTTCTGACTTCATGTTAATTTTGAAGAACGCTGTACTTTGTGTTTCCTCTCTCCAAAAGTAATCTCAAAGGATACGTCTGTACAGCTGTTCCTGCCTCAGTAGGAGATAACTCCAGAGCTGTTTTCAGACTCATTTCTCTAATCGCTTAGTTCTGCACGGTCATCAAACAACAGACGTGATGAATGACTTTCTAAACCAGTCATCACCAAGGGCACCTCTTAACGTTTCTGAGGATTTCGGCTCACCAAAACTTATTGCGCCCCTGTCTTTTATGTTTATTTACTCAAGGGGATTAAATGAGCCACGGTGTTTCTCCATCACCATGACCAGGTCATATTAGTCTTATAGAGATTCACAAAATTGGAAAATGGAGAACAAGCCTACGCAGTGTAAGAAACTGGAAACTGAGCTCACCTTTAGAAAGATGGGTGGCTTTCTGAACACGCCCACTCCTGGAGGCGTGCCTGTTAGAAACACGTCGCCTGGGTACAGAGTCACAAACCTGCCTTCAAGACAAATGAACAAAGCTGTACAGAAGACACTAGGGATGCAGTAACAATACACCAATGTCTCAGTGCTCACAGATCTGAACTGCTCCCACGTGCAACAGTTTCTCTGCACGGTCACATTACTGTTTAATGTGCTGCACAATTCACTCAGCACAGTATCAGACCTATACCAGTACTGGTATCAATGCATCCCTAGAAGAGTCTGAACACTGAATCTGAACACTGCTGTAAGATCAGGTCAGTGAAATATGTTCACCACCATGCGCTGGATACTTACTGCGAGACCCACACCACCACCTTCTCCGTCTTAAAGATCAGCTGACTGGTGTTGCTGTCCTGAACTACATCACCGTTTACCAGGCACCGGATCCCCAGATTGTGGACGTCTGATTTAAAAACAGCACATTACAGCTCTGACTCACAGCCTCATGGTTTTTTTACGTTCACAACAATTTTTAGTTCAGGTTTCCATCTCACCGGCCCCCCACCTACCCTTCAGTGCTTCTGTGGTAACAAGAGCAGGCTCTAGTGGACAGAATTTGTCGAATGTTTTTCCCAGAAGCCACTGCTTGCCGTTCTTCATCTGCCAAACACGAGCGCTGATCTCACTGGCTACGGTGAAGCCGGCAACGTGACCGCGAGCGTCCTCCTCCTGAGAATAACAGGCATGAGCGTAAGACGCCTCTTTTTTATAGGAATGAATTTCTAATTTGGCATGATTTTTGTCCTCACACCAAACGTAGCAAGGATAAGTTTCATGTCTGCGGTTTGCTTCATTAGTTTTTGCACTGGAGCTGTGACAATAATGTAGCTAACAGATGGAACAAATAGGAAGTCTCTCTCATGCACATTTTAACAGCTAATATCGATCTTTAGACAACAGGACAATGTTTTATCATGTTTGAGTCATTTAGTTGTTAGTTATAGACTAAATTTAGTCAGCTGAACCTGATCTAAACCTTAAGGACTGAAAGCTGTTTTGGATATCAGCCAAAAGATTACATATAAGTGAGTCCATGAAGTCTGCCCCACCTCTGAGCACACTCTATGCCCTTCTCTCCCAGCTCCAAGAACTCTCTCATGGTGGCACGGTCTGATCCAACACCTTCAGGTCGACGACATCTTTCGTGCTCTCCACACTGACCTTCACACTTCCCTCAGCTCCCTTTCCGTTTCAATCCAGGTATTGGCCAGGAATCAAACCTGGGTCAACTGCTTGGAAGGCAGCTATGCTCACCACTATACCACCAATGCCATGCTGGGCAATTCAACTCTGGTGAACAAAAGTTTAAGTATGTGCGTTTCTCATCAGCAGACCATAGGCAACAGCCAAAGATCTGCACTCATGGTTTCTGTAGTGTAGTGGCTATCACGTTTGCGTCACATGCAAAAGGTCCTGGTTCAAGACTGGGCAGAAACCAGCTGGAAGTTTTGAACTTTGCTTTAATAACTGACCGGTCGTCATCATGGTAGGATCAGGTCCTCTAGGAACAGCCAGAAAGCGAGACCTTGAACAGAGCAGATTTCCTTCTTTTGTGCTTTTGTAGCAAAGCAGATAACATTTGCTGACAAAATGAAAGGGAGTCTCTGGTTTTCCACAGAAAGTGGAGGCCTGGCTCTTTCGTTGCTCAATAAGACTCTGAACGTGACTGGAAAATTTTCCGTAAAGTACTGGTCAGCAAGTTCACCTATCAGCGAGAGGTCTACGCCCGGAAAAGGCTGGGAGCGGCTTCCCTTCCATTGAGCCTTTTGCAGCAAGGCAGATAACAGCTGCTTGCAAAATCACAGGCAGTCTCTGCTTTTCCACTGAATGTGGGAGCCTAGCTCTTTCCTTCATCAAGAAGACAAGAGTAATGATGCACTTGACTCGAGGTTGCAGCTTGTAATTTCCCACCTCCAAGGAGGAAAACGCAAAGAAAACGCACCCTCAACTTGAAATTGCCATTCGTCAACAGTGGGAAGTCTCCTCATCTACCAGTTCCTTCCCTGTTCATCGAGTGACGTCGAGTCAGCATGACAGATTCTGAACTAACAAAGTGGCACTTACCTTAGTGGTTATTTGCTTTGGATCAGGGTTGTCCAGTCTTATCCAGAATGGGCCAGTGTGGTTGCAGGTTTTCATTCTAACCAAGCAGAAGCCACACTCTAGTCTATTGAAAGCCAAGATCAGCGGATCCAACAGTTGGAATCAGGTGTGGCTCCTGCTAGATTGGAATGAAAACCTGAAGATTGGACAACGCTGCTTAAGACCAATCAGCATATAGACATCTTTGCTTATTAAATATAGAACACTAACTATATAGATGGCTGATTGCGGAAAATGTACACCTCTCATCACAGTTTGCATGCTAGCTTGTCGCTAACAGAAGACAGACACGGAGAGACGGCATTTTCTTACATTTTCGCCCCTGTTCACGGGTCAAACGTGCCCTATTGGATAATACTGTGTTTACAAACAGCAAAGAACCACTAACAACACAAGTGGGAAGCAGAAACAGTTCTAGGAGGCCTGCAGAGAATCTTATAGCACATTCTGTTGACTAATTTATTTTCAGGTAGGTGATCCCTTCCTTCTGTGCCAACTACCATAAAGTACCTCAAGTAGCTACCGGTTTCAATCCGTGCATTGGCCGGGAATCAAACCCAGATCTACTGCTTGGAAGGCAGCTTTTTTTTTTTTTTTGATTGATTGGGTCCCCTTCAAACCTGTATCCAATCTTTATCCCAAAAGAGGATGTTGTGCAGAGATCATGAAAACACTTCTCCAAATAAAAAGCTTACAGCACCTAGTATTCCCATTCAGTCTCCCAAGCAAGTACTAACCAGGCCCAACTTTGCTTTGCTTCCGAGGTCAGATGAGATCGGGCTTTGTCAGAGTGGTATGGCCGTAAGCAATAGCTGCCACGAAATGGGGCCTATTTAAATAGTGTAAGCAAACATCTGACTGACTGACTGACTGACTGGTTGATTGATTGATTGATTGATTGATTGATTGATTGATTGGGTCCCCTTCAAACCTTACTGTGATTTCAGCTGTGTGGCAACAGTTCAGGGAAGACGCACATGTGGGTGTTATGGTCAGGCGTCCATATACTTTTGGTTACATAGTGTATTATGTTTATGCTGTAATGAAGATTCAGTGAACTGCAGGCTAGTGACTGATTTCAGCACCAAGGACAGCACCAGCGGAGGCCTGAGTCACTATGAGAGCCTGAGAGAAACAAGTCTCTCTCTCTCTATTTCTTTATCTCTTTCTGTCTGTCTTTCTGACTGTCTTTCCATCTCTCTTGATCGGTCTCTGTCTCATTCTCTCAGTGTATGTGTGTCTCACTGTCATCTCTATCTCTGTCTCTCACTTTCTGTCTGTCTGTCTGTCATTCTCTCTCGCTTTCTGTCTGTCTGTTTTTCTCCCTCTCTCTTTCTGTCTGACTGCCTTTCTGTCTCTATTGATCTGTTTCTGTCTTTCTTTCTTTCTCTCTCTTGCTCACTTTCTCTGTGCAAGTATGTCTGACTGTATTTGTCTCTGTCTCTTTCTCTCACTTTCTTTCTGTCTGTCATGAATGAATGAATGCCTTTTATTGTCACTATACACATGTATAATGAAATTAAGAGCCACTCCTTTTTTGTTCCGTGCAAACATGTACATAAAATAAACAAGAAGAATAAACAAGATAAACAAGATAAATAAAGAGATAAATAAACAAGATAAATAAACAAGATAAATAAACAAGATATTGGGGCGGATGGGGGAGGTACTATGAAATGCA